>NW_017307421.1:440865-443486 GCF_000935625.1 Nanorana parkeri | reverse complement strand
ATATATATATAAATCACACCTATTATTATTTTTATTTTTTTTACATATACAGAAGTACAGTATATGTATATTTGTTTAGGCAAAGGGCTAAACCATAGAGTTGAAACTTTAAAAAGATTTCACAGGAAAAGGACCTTGGGTTAGTATCTGTGTTGGCTCTAAAGCCATTTTCTTGTATGCTGTTGAACAACAATCAATGTTTGGTCTAATTCCAGTATGCCTTATCGAAAAGAAGACGACTTGCATTCCTGTAAGACCAACGACCTCATCATTCTTATTTAGGAAGATTTTCTTTTCTTTTGGCAAGTTTCCATATAGGTAGCACTTGATAAAAAATGAATGTGTCGTGGATTTAATGTTGCAGTCTAGGCATATTCAAGGCTTCCTTGTAATTGCTGCAAGCTCAATCCATATTTTCAGGCTGCGCACTCTCCTCCTTCCAAAGACCCCTCCTTCCCCTTTATGTGTTATCACTAATGGCATTCCTAGTTTTTATTTTTTTTTTAAATATTATGTTCTACTTATTACTTGTTTGTGTAATAAGGGTACTGATCCTGTGTTTTCTTATTGGATGCAGGCGTACTTTGGCCAAGAATTTTCCGCCCAGCTACTCCAATTTTTAATTTCAAGGTTGTTAGGCAGGAGGCAGCAAACAGAGCCACCCACTGAGTGAAGTCTTTAATTGTATGGCAAGTTTTAGGACTTAGTGACACTAAACTCAGGAGGTAAATCTTAAAGATACCAGTCAAGTACCTTTTTAACTATCAACAACACTGTATCTTATTTGTGTATCACTCAGCTGTAGATCCTCAGATCATCTCTGAATTGGTGCTGACCCTGGCCTTCCTTCTGGAGGGTGGCTACTTTTGTTTCCCACGGACCCCTTTTGTGATGGACTACAATCTCAATACAAATGAGTAAACTAATCGTGAAATTGTAGTCCATCACAGGAGCGAGCTTGGAGCGGTGGCTACTTTACAACACACACAGGGACCATGGGGAAGAAAAGTAGCCACCCACCAGAAGGAAGGACAGTGCCGGCACCAATTCAGAGATGATTTGAGGATCTACAGCCGAGTGATGCACAAATAGGATATATTTTTGTTAATAAGTTACTTGAATACATTTTTAAGATTTATCTCCTGAGTTTAGTGTCACTTTTAGGCACTTTGTTTTTTTTCTTTGGATAGTGAGCAGTTCTTTTTACCAAAGCACCACCCCCTCTCAAACTAAGCCTCACTCACATAAACCTAACCCTATGTTTTCATACTTTAATTTCTTGTGCTGAGGACTAACCTTTCCCAATACAAATCCGCCTTCCAATACAACCAGCTGTGCCATCAACCACCACCACCCCCTATATTTTTCTCCATCTTTTTGTAGCCTGTCCGGTAAAAATTTATAGAAGGGAATTTATCGAAACTGGAGTAGTTTCCCATGATAAACTTTGAAAATGAAAGAGGAGCTGATTGGTTAACTGAACAAACTGAGAGAAACTGGTTACTTTGGGCAACTGCTCCCAGTTTCTGCCTGCTCCAGTGTTGATAAATTAACTTTTATAGTGTCAAGCAGCCTTTGCTTTCACGTTAATATCCGATAGATTTGAATGGGACATGTCTGTACTGTGGTAGCAACATCCCGTTCAAGGCCATGAAACATTAGTTTGAAGGGCTCCGACATCTTGGCACTAGATCCTTAGACCGTCCGGGAGGTGGGGTGTGTAACACAGCTAGTTGTATTGAGGTGGCTAGGGACGGGGGAATGAGGGCAACTTGTGTCCTTAGCCTGTACTTTAATAGACATGCAATTCCAGCTGAATAAAACCATGTAAATCTTACTTGGCATAATAAGCACAGTTACTGTGTTAGCTGGTTGTTTTGGTCTTAGCTGGGCTTGCCAGGATTTTGTGTGCTTGTATTGACATTCTGGACGGGAATGCATAGAATCAGAGATGTCTCCTGAAAGAGCAATAAACAATTCTCGGCTACTTTTTTTTTTTCTTTCACTGCCCGGCTTCCACCCTTTGCAGGGAATGGAATTTTTAACATCAACAGCAAGCAGCTGAGTCCCACCTATCAGAAGTGACGTATTTTCTACTCCACAGCCTTAGTTGGAATCTGTGCTGAGGAATGTGGGCAGCGCTGTAATGTATCCTAGTATGAGTCACAGTGTCAGTCTGACACTGGAATAGCCCAGAGTACAGTGTGGAACACTTGTTCCCTGCTTGGATGAGCTCTGTATTGCTTCTTACTGCGGATTTGTAAAAATGATGGAAGTTCAGTCCAGGTTACACCCTGATATTCCAGAGAATGGGGAGCTGCCTCCTATCGAAGTCAATGGCAACTGTGTCCCTCAGGAGAGTGGGGGAGAGGATGAAAAACCTGTCTCCAATCTGCAGAGGAGGCGCAGTGATGTCAAAGTATACAAAGAAATTTGTGACTTCTATGCCCGATTGTAAGTGGAGGTTTTTTTGTTGTTGTTGTTGTATATCTGGATCGCTAACTGGAAAAATTGTATTCAGCTACTATAATGTGTTCTGTTGGATATTGGCACAAGTGGCACGTGATGCTTTTGGGTCTAAGGGTTTTCCGACAATAATAATAATAATAATAATAATAATA
>NW_017307421.1:438237-440729 GCF_000935625.1 Nanorana parkeri | reverse complement strand
ATAATAATAAGCTATACAATACAGTTTTTTAAATTGAGTTGTTTATTTTTTAAGGCCTTTTATTTTATTTTTGTATACTTGGGTATGAATGTGTTTACACAAAGAACTGTTCTGCAAAAAGTCCCATTGTACATTTCTAGCTGCCTTGGATAGATACTGTCACATCATGTAGACAATGGTACAAAGTATACTTTATGAAAGTCGGTAAGTATAAATGTTTTGCATGCCAGGGAGGTTTCCATTAAATGGCTTTAAATCTGTGGTGTCTTTGTACTGCATCAAGTACAGTTAGCGATCGAAATCTAAAGAGGGGAACTTAAACTTTGCTGTTTTGGTCACTTTTTTCATTTCAGCCCATTTTGTATTCATTTCAAGCTAGTTTTCACCTTCCTATTACTGATTGTTGTTGCTGTGAAATCCATTTTCTTATTTCACTGAGTAAACAATTAAAAAATTATATACCCGGTTCAACCTCCGAAATCTATTTTTTTTATTTTGCCATCTTTCCTTTTATGGAGCAGCTTTTGCTTTTGTTTTCCTTGTTACATGATGATCTGCAGTAACAAGCCATGCAAGTGTGGAGGAGTTTGAAGGGAAAAGATTATCATTTGTATTAAAAAGAATGTTGAATACATTTGTGTTGTTCTATGTATTCCTCCTTAAAGGAACCTGCCAGGATGTAAAATGTGAGCTCCCATACCCAGTTTGAAATAGGAAGGAAAGAAATCCCTGAAGCTTGGATCCTAAAAACAACTTGGTGAGGCAATGAGCAGGAAGAAGCACATTTATATTCCATGTCATGATACATGATATGCACATAGATACTCCCTGGTCATTGACTCGCTAAGTTTATTTGTCCTCATTGAAGTGCAGAGCTTTTTGTAGTGAGGAAGTAGATCCCCTATCAGTGTTTGTTTATTTTTTAATTATGGTCTGTGTCCCGGTGGGGAGATTCACTCTCACTTTTGGTCCCAGAGACTATGGTCACCAGGGCTGAAAGTGAAGGAAAGGCCAAAATTTGTGTTGTCGCCTGAATAGATGGAGAGGGGAGAGATTTCCTCTTGTGTCTGCAGGACAGGAAGTGAAAGGAAATCTTTGTGTTCTGTGGACAGCAGAAAAAGTGAGAGGACTATAAGTTATGACCGAAAAAGTGTTTCCTCTTCCTTTTCTGGAATTTTGGACTTTCCTTAACTCTCGATCCTGGTGACCTTAGTCACCTGGACAGATAGAGGAGGAAAATCAGGGTCACGGACAGCAACCACAAGCTGACATAATACATTAACCAAATTTGTTGTAAATATGTGAATTTGAAATCCATTTGTCTTTAGACCCTCAGTGTTTTTCCAGGAACAAAACATCTATTTTATCTTTTTTTTTATAGTGGGGAAGGGTTAGACCCTCTGTCTAGTGGTGTGTTGTTTTTTTGTTACTGTCTGTGTACCTGTGGGGTAGATTTTCTAAAATTTAGAGTTGTCCCCAGAAGAAGAGGCAAGGGGAATTTTTCCAAAAGTGACACCTGTTCTGGTGACGGCTGTCTCAAAGGGGAATTCCCCTCACTTTGGGAGATTTCCACTAACTTCCAGTTTCTTCTCTGGGATAGGAAGTGAAGGAAATTTTGGTACACAGACAGCAAAAAAAACAAACGGGTTTTAACCCTTCCCTACTCTTTCCCCCCCAAAAAAGTGTGGGATGTACATAAGGGCTGGATAAATCCCAGGAGTCCAGTAGCCAATGCTGCTTGAAAATTACAACTGATGCCTAACTTTTAAGTTTTTTGTTTTCCTTTTTTGTTTTTTTCAACTTAGTTGTCAAGTGGAGCTGGCTCCTAAAAATATCCTGCTTGCTCCTGGATTTAGACAGACTGGCTCCTGAGTTCAGTATTAACTTGTCTAGCCCTGCTATGCATACACTTTAGGGCTTGCTCACACCAAATACGGACCGGATCTGCATGAGTTTCTGCATTTGCCGGTCTGGATTTAAAAATTAAATAATTTTTTAGCCTAAAATGGGCTTTTAGTGCATTCCTTGGCGTTTGCATGTGTTTTTGATGCATTTGCATGTGTTCTGGTACGTTCCAGAGCGGAAAAAATATGGCATGCTGCAGTTTTTCCACATGCACTGGAACTGAACGCTGTGGTGTGAACTAGAGCCCGAAATACCATTGGTATACATTGGATGCATTTGTGATGTGTTCTGTAACTGCTCTGCACCTGCTCCGTGCTTGGTGTGAACAAGGCCTTAAAGCTTAAATCTAAATGGTTCTTCTTGGTGATTGCACTATACCTACTATCGTTCGTTTGTTTTGTTGTTTGCACTGCTCTGTTGATAATGCACATTATGGATGTAAAATATTTGCATTCTCAAAGTTTATGTGCCAAACCATGGCTTATGGAAATGTACTGTCTACTAGTCACATTTCATTTCCATAGAAGTGCTTAATTGATCTTAAAGGAGAACTATGGAGTAACCTCTTCTCCCCCCCCCCCCCCCCC
>NW_017307421.1:381860-438006 GCF_000935625.1 Nanorana parkeri | reverse complement strand
ATAGTTCTCTTTAGGTACACAAGAGGACATCTACTAACCTCCTCCCGTGACCCAATACTCAGTATATAGCAAGCTATTACCCGCTATGTGCTGAGAGCGCCACACCCGGGAAGGATACTTATAATACTGTCAAGTTCCACCCCGCTGGCTGATTGACAGTGTGCTCTGCCCACTCCCTCCAATCAGCGCTGGAGGATCAGATAGGGGAGGGGGGTGAACGCAGCAGGGAGCAGTGACTGAGTCACCGCTCTCTGCAGGGAGATGATCGGGAAGTGAGCGAGCAACATTATGTTTTCACGGACTTCCAGACCAATGGAGCCGACATATGACAGTCTGTGTCACACGTCGGCTCTAACTATGGGGATGAGTGAAATTCACTCACCTCATAGTTCTCTTAACATTTTAAGCTGCATTCACATGGGGCGTGTTGCCCCATAGACAGCATTTTTTTTTTTCTTTATATGTGCCTGGAGCTTCGGGAAGAAGCCGATCCAAATTTTGACAGATTCCCACAGACCATGATCCATTGTCTGTGTCCAAGGCCGTACACCATGTGTGTAGGTGTTTAAACTCGGAGCTGTGGGAAGCAGCATGTGAAGGTGCACAGCTCCTGTATCTCTATAGACTTACATGAGCTGCCTGCACACCCTGTGTGAATGAGGCCTTAAAGGTGCCATTAACTTACATTGTAACAAATACTATCCAGGTGAAGCCATCTCTTCCGTTTTGTAACATTGTATGTTTATTTTTCCTGCCTTCTTTACCATTGCCATCACTAGCACCTGTCATATTGTAACTCCTTGTGACTCGTATTGTAATGTATTTATTTATGTGAGGGGGGATGGTAATGACAGCTGCCAGTGTAGAACACTGTGCCTGCCGATGTTGTAAAATTGGTAACATTTCATTGATTTTTGTATTTTTTTCTATGGCAGAGGCACAGTGTTATTGTATGTAGAAGGTGTTTGCTTTGTTTCTGACAATAGGAAATGACAGCTGCAGCCAGCTCGCTTGTTAGACACTGTTTGCCCTATTTATATCTTAACTACGTGTCACTGATGCTTATTTTTACAGTCTAGTAAAAGTATGATAAATACACCTTTTAACATACCAGGGATTTTCTTTATATTTCATGTGAATGTACACACTGTAATTACATCAGTCTGTTATTCTACCCATATTAAGCAGCATTTCACTGTATAAGCCTAGGTTCACACTAGTAATGCTGTGTGTGTGTGTGTGTGTGTGTGTGTGTGTGTGTGTGTGTGTGTGTGTGTAGATTTTCAGTGCATTTTTGTATGTGACTACAATGATGAGCAATCTGTTGCGACATCATTAGATGCAGTCTTCCTTTTGAGGAGACTTTAAAGCCTATTTCCACCTTTTTCAGAGGTATTTAAAAACAGAGTGTACATGAAGCAGGCGTATGCAGATGTATATGAAAACAGGAATCTACTTCTTTTTTTTTTTTGTTCGCTATCCGCTTCATAGACGCATGGACATTTCTGTGTCTCTGCTCTGTCCGGCAGAGCTGGTGTCTACTGATCATGTTACAGTAGGTGGCAAGGAGGGAGGGAGGCAGCTGATTACAGTCTGACACCCTGGTGTCTGACTGAATTTCCTGTGGAGAAAATTCTGAATTTTTAGGCTAAACCTTCGTTAAAAAAAAAAATGAAAAAAGTTGCCAACTGTCTGCAGAGTCAATAGCTACAGACCTCCAAACTTCGTGTGGCCTTCAAACTGGCACAAGAACAGTGTGTAGAAAGCTTCATTGAATGGGTTTCCAGGGCCGAGCAGCTGCATCCAAGCCTTACATCACCAAGCATAATGCAAAGCGTGGGATGCCGTGGTGTAAAGCACGCCGCCACTGGACTCGAGAAGTGGAGACGTGTTCTCTAGAGTGACGAATCACACTTCTCTGTCTGGCAATCTGATGGACGTGTCTGGGTTTGGCAGTTGCCAGGAGAAAGGTACTTGCCTGACTGCATTGTGCCAAGTGTAAAGTTTGGTGGAGGGGGGATTATGGTGTGGGGTTGTTTTTCAGGGGTTGGGCTGGGCCCCTTAGATCCAGTGAAGGGAACTCTTAAGGTATCAGCATACCAAGACATTTTGGACAATTTCATGCTCCCAACTTTGTGGTGAACAGTTTGGGGATGGCCCCTTGTTCCAACATGACTGCGCACCAGTGCACAAAGCAAGGTCCATAAAGACATGGATGAGCGAGTTTGGGGTGGAGGAAGTTGACTGGCCTGCACAGAGTCCTGACCAACCCTATAGAACACCTTTAGGATGAATTAGAGCGGAGACTGCGAGCCAGGCCTTCTCATCCAACATCAGACACACTCCTAAACCTTGTGGACGCCTTCCCAGAAGAGTTGAAGCTGTTATAGCGGCAAAGGGTGGGCCAACTCAATATTGAACCCTACAGACGAAGACTGGGATGCCATTAAAGTTCATGTGCGTGTAAAGGCAGGCGTCCCAATACTTTTGGCAATATAGTGTATATTGATTTTGCATGGATTAACAACCGAACTCTTTGTGAATTTGAATTCAGTTTCATAGTTGTTTTGGTTGGGTTGTGTTGCAGCTGTGTGAGCATTACATTCACCACATTTCCTCCCTTTTTATTTTTTGAGGCCAAGAAAGTGCATGTTGCTTCATGCGTATGTGGGGCTCAGTGTGGTAAGCCGTACATATATTTCCCTAGAAGTGTGTAGGCACTTTTTGAAGTAGGCTGTCAGATGGCGCACTATACACTTATACACAAAGTATGAATAAAAAGAAAAAAAAATGTCCAGTACGAGACTTAGGTGTGTTTGCGAACTTCCTAATATATGCCCACTGTTTGTGTTTTTTCTTCTAGCAACATGGCAAATGCTCTGGCTAATGCAATGTGCGAGCGCTGCCGGTCTGGCTTTGCTCCAGCTGAGAAGATTGTGAACAGTAATGGAGAGCTGTACCATGAGCAGTGCTTTGTGTGTGCTCAGTGCTTCCAGCAATTTCCAGAGGGACTCTTCTATGAGGTAAGTGTCTTCTGCACTGGCGTGCCTGGCCTGTGTTCACGCTGGGGTACATGTATGGATTAGCTGGCCTACTCTGTTAGTATATAGAACACAACAAATGAGCCATGCTTGTCACACTGAAACTGCATTCCGCACCAGCTACAACCTATCATTAGAATGGGGTTGGAACATTAGAAGGAGCCGACCCTTACATTATGCCTGTGAAGGTTCTTATTCATCCAGGTCATGGTACATCAGTAAAAAATATATCAAGGCAACTGGACTTGCTGTATATTTTTATTCTTGGAGATGTTTCACTGGTCATCCATCCAGCTTTCTCCATTGGAGAAAGCTGGTTGAATGACCAGTAAAATGTCTTCAAGAAAAATACAGCAAATCCAGTTGCCTTGGTTTATTTTGTATTAATAGACCCTTACATTAGTGTAGCATCTGCATGTGACATGACTTTTTTAAGATGTATTGGTGTTCAGGAATATGGTTCTACTACTCCAGCCATAGAGAACCATTAATGAAACCTTGCACAAATAGTTTAAGCACAACTCCAGCCAAAACTTTGTTTTTTTAAGTATACAATAAAGTGGGGAGGCTGATACGGTCTATTGTGGTTATCACTGGCTGTAACATTATTGGGGAAACGGACAGAAAAGGGGGGTAATTAGGCCAGGAAGACATGGACAACAGTTAAAACACTGAGGCAGAAAGTGTCAGTGTAACTCTTTCATGTTTGTGTGTCGGCAGATGATGCTCTGTTAATAATTCTGTACAGTTTATTGTAATAAGTATAAAAGCACTGAATGTTACATTTACCAAAAACAGGTTCCATACATTTCCCCAATATATGCACCTTTCCCCATTTTTGTTGCACTAGAAATGCTGCAATACATGTTGATACTGGCACAAAACCAGTGAGCTCCTAATGTTTAGCTGTCAACACTGGGGGGGAGGGGGGATTCATTAAATCTTTAACTTTTTTCTGGCCTTCTAGACCTTTTTCAAAGGCCCTGTGCCAAATAAAAAAAGCCTTGTTGCCTGTTTCAGTAGCTTTGCCAACACTTACAACAGATTCAGATAGTTCCCAATACCAAATGGTGTCCGAAAACGTCTGTGCTGTTGATTCTTTATCTATATTGTGGAGCTGCCAATAGCTGAAATGTGTGATCATAAACAAACCCAAAAAAAAAAAACGTACAGTGTAGCACTATCACCAATGATAGTCATTTTAATTGAACAATTAAACAACAGAAAACCTATTAACATCAACGAATACAATAGTGCTGTACACTCTATTCCAAAAGTACATATAGTAGCCAGTCAACTAAAGCTTGATAACATTGCAAAGGTGATCCAACAAATATTTAGTACTGTGCAATTGTATTCCAAATATCAGTGCGTTGAAATATAAATATTTTATAAAGTGGGGATATCCAAAACCTCCACCTTTTTTGCTTCTCACATAGTGGTTAGACCCAATATTAAATGAAGGTCAGAAAGCGCTTGTGTCCCTTCAAAGGGGAATTTGTGCAGTGCGCTTCTTCTTGTAACTTGGTTTGTCCTAACGAATGACCTGGAATCAGATTTGTGCTTCCTCTCCTGTGGGGGACTCCTGAAGTGATGATTCAATCCATATTGTGCAGTGCCATTCTCTGAAAAGAACATATAACACAACGATAGCGCTCTCCATCTTTTAAAATTATTTTATTAAAGCTAACTTAAAAATGCTCACTCACATTAAAAACAGTGCACTCTTTGTGCACTGTTTTTAATGTGAGTGAGCTATAAAGCCTATGCAAAAACAACACTCACAATAGTGGTTACCAGATACTTCCTAGTTGCTGTAGTGAGATGACATCATGCACAAAACCCAAGTTGTTAATACTGCCACTTTAAGAACCTGTCCCCATGACTGCAACAGATTCAAAAATAATTAAGACTAACTCTGATCTGGCGTACAGGGAGACGCCAGTGATCTAAATAGGTAGGAAAAAATATGCACTGGGAAGTTGTCATGAATCTGACAAGCTTCCTATTCTTTGGTCGCTAGGACAGTGGGCTGCCAGAGTCCTAGCAAGCATGGGTACTCTATTCCATTCAACTGCCGCTGAATCTAAACAAAGGGGCCGGAGATGCTGATATCATTACTCAAATAGTCTTATTTTGATAATGTCAGCCAGCATTACCCTTGTTCACATTTGTCTTGCATTAAGTGGGCAGAGCCTACTGGGGAACTTTGTAATTGATACTTTGAGCCCACTTCCCCAGCAGGTCCACTCTGCTGTTGAGTGGCAGCAGGCAGTGCGTGGGTGCCGTAGCCAATAGCAGGTTGGCTGTAGCACCCGCTGCTTACTGTCAATCGGCAGCAGAGCGCACCTAATAGGGAACTCTGTTCTCAGATTTCCCCATCAGTTAGCATCACTTGTCAACAGCTTCCTTAACAACCAGTGGCACCCACAGTCGGTGACATTGAGTAGGAAGAGCCTGATGGGGAAATGTGAGAACAGTTTTCCCATCAGGTCCACTCTGCTCAGATTGACAGCAGGCAGTGGGGGGGGGGTGCCACAACAGAATTCTAAAGAGTGTCGTAGATGCTCTTTACGAATTCTGGTGAGCGTCTTTGAAATCCCAAGCAGTGTCATCAGTGCTGTTCAGTTCTGTGGACTCGAGAACCACCTTCCTCCATGTTATGAAGATATGGAAAGGGGTGATATTCTGTACTCCTAACACACTTCCTGTCCTAGCATGAGAGCAGTTCCTCTTCATAGATACATTACAGTAAGTGAGTTCCCTAGGATAGGAAATGTGTGGGGAAAATAAAAAAATAATGCAGCCATCACATATAAGAACAGGTAACTCCATTACTGGTATGGAATGGTAATCCACAATGGATGTAATTTTGTTTTCTTGGGTTTAAATGCACATTTTTAAAACCATTGGAAAACCCTATACAGGAGAATAGATGCAATTTTAAAAAAGCATAAAAATGTAAGCGCAGCAGTGCTTCTGTGAGTTGACACATGGTGCAGCAATCTGTGTCAAGTGCTAAAGCTAAATGATCTGAATTCCTTACATGATATTTTACAGCTAGTAAAAAGCCTTTGTGAATCAGCTGGTAAATCCCTGGCATTAACGCATGAAATGTTTCTCTCTTTGACATATCCTGCTGTATTATATATGATATGCTTCATATGTCACGTTTAGTATGCAGTATCTCAGTTTAATGAAGCAAACCCATGGTTATCTTGTCTATGGTTTTATCTTGGCTTTCATTAAGCAAAGATGCTTTATGCACAGTCTGACATAGAGCTAGAGCTGAAAGAACCAGCAACTCTCTGTATAACATGCCATTCATGAAATGTGCTATTACAGTCAGTTACAAGGACCAATGTCTACCTGCTAAATATTCCCTACATGTTTACATAGCTGTACCTTTTGCGTTGCTGATTTATTTGTTTCTTCAGTTTGAGGGAAGAAAGTACTGTGAACATGACTTCCAAATGCTTTTCGCCCCCTGCTGTCATCAGTGTGGTAAGTAGGAATATTTATGTCCCTGCTCGGGTTTTCTGTAGATCGAAATCTGACTCTGAGTTCCTAATGTAATATGAAATGTTAACCCTTCTTTTAGGGGGTTCTGATTTAAAAAATAACACTAGCCTGATGTGGGTGTTTACATCCAACCTGGGACACTCTGCATGGAGTTGGCATGCAGAATGTGTAGGTTTCCTCAAGTTGCTCCAGTTTCCACCCACAATCCAAAAACATGCTGTTAGGTATTGGCCCTCCACCAAAATGACCTTGAGTATGGTAGTTGTAGGGAAAAAAGATTGAGGGTTCCTTTCGGGGGTAGAGGCTGAAACTAACAGTTCTTACTCTGTGCAGTGTAATGTCCATGCCAAATAAATATGGGAAGGTAATATGTGACGGGCAAGCATGGTGATTACTGTGTGGGGACTGACGAAGAGCTCTGCTGTCAAGTAGTCTGATGAGGAGAGTGTAGGGGGTTAGGTTGTCAACTCTGCTCACATTTTGTGGTTGACGCTGGTGCATCTCACTGAGCTTTCTGTACTAAGACTACCCGGCTGCAATTTGCATCTCCTCTCTTACCATGCTTCTAAAATACCCTATTTGCTCGTGTACAATTATCCAGGGAGTTTGAAACCATCACATGGCTTTTCACTAGTCATGGCAGTTGAAAGAGAGATTTCATTACCAAGAGATGGGGGAAAAAAATCCATATGATCGGACTCGGCATTGACCATGCAAAACTGGAATGCCAGTTTTTTTAGATGGTAATGGCCTTTTAGTTTTGTCGGCAGAATTATTCATTTGTTTAACTTTTTTATATATGGCATTGAACCATTTGCTACAGCCTAATGCCCCCTTAGGACAAAGTGAGAGGTACTTTGTGCACAAGCCAATTTTTCTTTGCCGTTTAAATGTGAGAGCACATTTAAAAACATCATGGCAAATTCAGCAACTATAAGGAAACAATGAGAAACCCAAGAAGGTGCTGCCCTGGTTTTATTCCAATGCAAGAGCCAAGTTCTGTAGTGCAGGGTTTACAATATCTACTATACTGTTAGTGTTAACAGTATTAAGTATTTCTAAGGCTCTTTTGTTTTTACATGTAGTTATTACTGTCATATAGATTGGCATATAGTCCCATACTGTAAAATCATACGTCTTTTGTTACACAGATCATATTTGTAAAGTATAGACCAATGAATATTTGTGTTAGCTTATGCCCAACATGTGTTGGCTTAATCCTAAAATGTTATCTATTTTCAGGTGAATTCATTATCGGCCGTGTTATCAAAGCAATGAATAACAGCTGGCACCCTGAATGTTTCCGCTGTGACCTCTGTCAGCAAGTCCTGGCAGACATTGGATTTGTGAAGAATGCAGGCAGGTGGGTGATGGTATTCTATGGATAGTCAGAGAATGTTTCTTGTTGGATGTAACCTAATGTTTAAAGTATAATGGTTTTTCTTGTGCTCGAGATCTGGTGAGCTCCAGTAGCCTCAAATATGACCCTTATGCTAAATAAAATATCTAGTAATAACTGCATACTGTATTCCCCCCCCAAATAAATGCCACCCAATTTCCATGCTTGTCTATCAAAGGAGACTAGCAATAAACAGTTCAGCATGTGGGTTTAAATTGACAACATTGGTGTCGCTGGCTGTGTGGGACTGTGTATTTGCACAGTGAATGGATATGAGTCACACTGGTTTGCACGTCAGCATAATGGTACTGGGATATACTGGCATTTGGAAAATTGCTGCTTTATTGATTTCTAAATTGAGATGTAAAAATATGATTTATTGCTTTTGTGCTGTTGCAATTTATTAATCTAGTCCCTTTGTGGCTGGACGTACAGTGTACGTCTCCCGTCACGAAGGGGTTAAAAGGTAATCTGCACTGAGGAAATGTGTAGGCTGCCATTACTAATCTGTTAGCTAGCTGCTTGGTTATCATGGTGATGCAGTGTGTTTAGTGCTTTGAGTCTGACATTTTTGTTGAAAATGTAGTTTTTGTTTTTTTTTCAAATTTCTAAAGTATAGTTTGTCTTACTATTTAACCTGAAATGATTCTTCTAGACACCTGTGTCGCCCATGTCACAATCGAGAGAAGGCCAGGGGACTGGGGAAGTATATTTGCCAAAAGTGTCATGCCATTATTGAAGAGCAGCCTCTAATATTCAAGAATGATCCATATCACCCAGACCACTTCAACTGCGCCAACTGTGGGTAAGTAATTCAATAAGCAAAGGCCATTACAAAGTCTTTTGTCTCTGCGCCAATATTTACTGAACATTCTAGATGACCAATATGCCCTAATGATTGCTGATAATGTGGCACTCTGTGTTTATAGATACCTATGTCTTTAATAAAGATTAAGCAGATTTCTGAAAAACATGAAATCTGAGAAATTGCATCAACTTAAACACCCATATATTAACCTTAACAGCCTGTTTGAGGAGGTAGGAGAGAGGCGACGGGACGGAGCTCCTGTGTCCTCTGACTAGAGCATCGGGCGCCGGAACCGGAAGTCTTTATTGTGTTTTCACTAGAGGTCCAAACAGAGCTGGGAGTCTAAATTGATTGCCCATTGCATTAAATGTGGCATCCCTAAGCAGTGTCCTCAGGCTTACTGCACTGGTTGCGTCATTTCACAGCTTCCAGTTTCACAACATTGCTGTAGACCTTTCTTGCATAGAGTATTTCACATGGTAAAGGATTCCTAGGTGTGGTGTTAGAAAAACACTGTACCTGACCATGTGAATATAGCAAAGGCAGGAGCTTCTTCCTAGCTTGCATTCACTTTTTTAATCTAGAATAGAAGTGGATAAGGATCTCCACTCCCACTTAACATTCTGGGCAGAACTTTATGTTCCAGGCTTGTCCGCCATTCACATCTAGGGGTGGACAATTGGCAGTCAGACTTCCTCAGCCTGGAAGCATCTGGGTACAGAAGAGTGGTCCATACACCTGGACGTTTTCCAGAACCTATGTCACAGGAGGGAAACAACAGATGTGGACTACCTGGCCCCCAGATTTAACAACAAACTGAAAAGGTTTATCTCAAGGTAAAAGATCTTCTGGTGGATGTTCTAGTGGCTCCATGGGATCAGTTCAGTATGATCTACGCCTTTTTTTTTCTTTTCTTCGTTTGCTCTGCAGGATCAAGATGGAGGGCATTCTCGTTAAGCATCTAGCTCTGGACTGGCCCAGACAGATGTGCTACTCCATCCTGATCAGATCCCTAGCTCTTCCAGATCCACCAGATCTTGTATCCCAAGGACCATCCACTATTCTGCTTCAATCGCTGGCTTTAACAGCATGGCTATTTAGCATAGGTCTTGCAGGGGCCTCTTTCACTTAGTGATCCCCATGTTACTAAAAGCCAAGTTCCACTTCTCACAACATCTACCATAGCACATACTTTGGCATACTTTTCTTGGTGCAAAGAAAGAAGCTTTCATCCTTGAAGATGTTTTGTGGGACAAATCCTGGCCTTTTTCAATCAGGCCTGGACCAACAACTGGCCTAAGTACTTGAGATCTTGTTCTAAAAGACCGTTACCCACTCATTCTTTGAATATAACCTTTTATAAAGTTTTTTTGTCATGTGGTTCCCCCTGTGCGCCCACTTGTTTCTCCATGGGATATAAATTTGGTTCTTTTGGCAGTTCAAAAAAAACCTTTTAAACCCATTACGGATATTCCACTTTCCATTCTTACTCAGTTTTTCTTTATTGCCTTCACCTCTGCAAAGTGTGTGTTGGAACTGCCAGTCGTATCCTAATAAAGAACCCTTTGTGGCATTGCAAAAGGACATGGTGGTGTTAAGACTTCCTTCCCAAGGTGGTTTTGGCCTTTCACACTAACCAGGATATTGTACTTCTGACGCTTTGTCCAGCCCCAGTACATCAGGAGACGACCCTTTGTATGTAGTTTGAGTTGTGCGTGACTCCCTCTTTGTCATCCTTGATGGTCCCTATAAAAGAGAACAAGCTTCTTGGCACCTTCTCACAACCAATCCTCAGCAGCTTAGGTAAATACTCATTCAAACTTATGATTTTAAGGATCGTGCTTCACCTTTTCCTGTCAAGTACACTCTACTAGATCTATGAGTGCTTCCTGGGATTTGTGGCATCCGACAACAGTTTCCCAGATTTGCAACACTTTCACTCGGTCTCCTGTTCACACATTCTGTTTTTTTTTTTTTTTTTACAAGGTGTATGTTCAAGCCTCTTATGGCATCTTTGAGGCCTGATTCACACCTAAGCGACAGTTTTCGCGCATAAAACCGCACGTTTTTACATGCATATATTAAATACACACATTTTTACAAGCAGATCTTTACACGTTAAAGTAAAAGGACAAAATGCGCAAAACTAATTGCAACGCGGGTTTTCAAGTGTTTCCTATTAAGTCTTTGGGGCCAAAACGAGCTGATCTGTGCCCCAAAGAAGCTTATGTACTTTTACCAGCGACGGGTGTTTTGCTTTTTGCAGCACAAAACGCTCAGGTGTGCACAAGGGCCATAAGAATGAATGGGAAGTTTTTGGTGAAGCTTTTTATCGCACTGAATCAGCTGCGACAATACACGAAGTGTAAACCAGGTCTGAATGTATGGTCCTTCAAGCTGCAAGCGGTGCCCAGTTTGTTTTTATATGGGCTTGTTAGTGTTTCAATTGTGGTGTTCCCAACCTCTTTAGTTGTACTTCTTTTGGACGTCGCAAATGTATTTGAATCCTGTGTCCCACAATGAACAAAAAAGAAAACTGCTTTTTGTACTTGCTGCAAAATCTGTTAATTGAGAGACAAAGGGCATAAGCTACACCTCTGTGTTTTTGTGGTCTAACTTTCATCACTGCTTTGTTACAAAACTGAGCCAGCTGGTTATGCCAGGCTGGTCATGGTTCTGTTTGCCAGTGTCCAAATCCTCCCGTAGGTAGCAGTTTAACCCAAATGTCAGTGATTACTGTGTCCCTCAGTGAAGTTGAAGAAAAGGATTTGATGGCAAGTATAAAAATCATGGCATTCTCCCTCAAGGGACTCTCTTGCATCTCGCACTAGTGGAATTAACATTATTGCTAAATGCAATTCAATATGGAACGTAATTTCACTTTCCTCACGTTTTGTGAATAACCACCATTATGTTTTTTTTGCCCCAAGCATTCCCTTTATTGTTAATTGCAATTTTTGTTTTAGCACATTAATATCTGTGTGTGGCACAGAAGTCTACTAGGGAACAGTTTAAAACTTGTTAGGCTTAAAAAGCAATTTAGAAAAACAGTAAATCCAGACTTGACTTGTTCTACATTTGATTATATTTGTGTTAAAATGTTTGTCTGCAGTAAGGAGCTCACATCTGATGCCCGTGAGCTGAAAGGCGAGCTGTACTGCCTACCCTGCCATGACAAAATGGGTGTGCCTATCTGTGGAGCATGCAGAAGACCAATTGAAGGCCGTGTGGTTAATGCCATGGGAAAGCAGTGGCATGTGGAGGTATGAAAAAGAAATGCTTGTTGAATTGGTTGTGTGCTTTCTGGGTTTGTTGTTTTAAAAAAAAAAAAAAATTTAATCAATTATGATTTGTACTCACTGCCCTCATGACTTGAAGTATTACATAAAAAAACAACCTTCCATATGGAAGTTGCAATAAAATCTGCCACCCTCTTAAAGCTCTCTAGACTTGCATTAGTGCTGTTTATCAGAGGGCGTGTCAGACAGAAGTTACACATCTGCCATATGAACCTTGCAGTATGAGCAGAACCAGGTAATTGTTTGGCTGCCTATATGGTTGATGAGATATTGTTGGGTTATCTTTATAAAAGGCAGGGAACAACTGACAGATTGGAAAACTTCAGTGATTGTTTAATTGTTCTCACTCTTTATGTAGAGAACAGTGGTGTTGGCAGTGCATAGACAAGACTGGCTAAGATTTCCTAATGTCTGCCTCTCCCCAAGGTCCGTGTCAAGCTTCACTCTGAAGACAACATACTTTTTACCTTGAAATATTTGAGTGCTTTGGTGCTGCATTAGATTGTGGTGTTCTCTAACCTCTAACTTCATAAAGAATGTAGGCTTTAACCATTGCAATATTTGTATTAAGGCTGCTCTCACCTTTTGTGTTTCAGCATTTTGTTTGTGCAAAATGTGAAAAGCCTTTCCTTGGACATCGCCATTATGAGAGAAAGGGGCTGGCTTACTGCGAGACTCACTACAATCAGGTTAGTGACTGTGAAAACCGCACAATATAAATGGATATGCATTTGTTATTCACATTTAAAAAAGGTGGCTCTGTATCTTTTTAAATAAGAAATTGGCTACTATTTGCCAGGAGAAAGCTCAAACTTTGATGTGCCATAAATTCATAGCATCCAATATGAGATCACCTTTCATTATGTTCTTACATAAAACCTTAAACTAGCATGGTTTGATATGAGTTACTACATGCCATTACTCTGTGATTTTGTTAAGTAAGCTCCAAAACTGCCTTCTATTCCTTTCCTAAAACATAGATGTAATGTCCCTCAGTATGGGCTCTTCATATCCATTCATGGGGGCTATACATAAGACCGTTTTAGATCAAAGTAGATCTAAAACGGATTGCTCCCTCTCCAGTCTGTCCCTCCAATGAGAGCTGCAGGAACAGAGAGGGGAGGGGGGGATCCCTGCGGGGGCGTGATGACCGCGCTCTCTGCAGGGGGAAGACCAAAAGCTAAGCAATCAGTTGTTCGTGAATGCTCCGCTCTCTATCTATAGAGCTGGCATGTGACACCTGCAGTATCATACGCTGGCTCTAAGTATTTGGAGAGTACAATTTACTCTCCCAATACTTTCCCTATAATTGGGATTTGGGTTGCTTCCAGGCTCTGCTGTAAATATGTACAGGAGTTCCGACTGTTAAAAGCATATATCATAGAAATTATTTTCTTGTTAGTAATACCAGAAGGAACTTTGTGGCTCCACTTTTTTTTATTCATTGTAACTTTTGTCTTCCCCCTAGCTTTTTGGAGACGTCTGTTTCCACTGCAACCGTGTTATTGAAGGAGATGGTAAGTTTTGACCTTTCTCTTGGGTGTTCTAGATTATCATAGTCTCTGTAATGGTATCTAATTGTAAACTGGGCCTCAATGAAGTAAAACTACTATTTCAGCTCAAGTCATTTTCATTCCCTTTACAAATGGGTACTGTGCATTAATGTAAAAATCCTGACTCCAAATGTTTGCGGTTGCACAGATACAGTATTGGCACATTAGGATATGTAGTATTGATATTGGTGTCCATATTAATTCCAATGGTAGAAGTCACACACGCTTCAATACTGTTTCACATATATAGAAGGTTATAGCATGGCTTACTATAAGCGCAGTGCTTTTTATTATTGATTTTCACAGTGGAATCATTTACCAAGGATGCACAGTAGCTAAGAGACAGTCACTCAGCTAGGATAGGTCACCATATTAGCGTGGTTTATGAGATTATAATCACTATTGTGGTGCATTGAGTTGCCTGGGGGTTTTATATACCCCTTTGCAACAACAAAAATGAAGGACCATAAATCTATGGGAGAAAAATATTTGCAAGTATTGTGTGCTGTTGTGTAGGTTGTTGACAACTTAAAGTGACTGAAATTGTCAATACAGTAAACCATTAATTCCTTTTAAAACTAAGACCATAAACAAAATGGTAAAATGTTATTAAACTGTTTGTGGAGCTTTTTTTTCTTTTTGTTTGTAAGAACGATGACAGTAAGAACTATGCACTTTTTTTTTTTTTTGCTGTAGTTGTCTCTGCTCTGAACAAGGCATGGTGTGTCAACTGCTTTGCATGTTCTACTTGCAACACCAAGTTAACACTCAAGTAAGTATTAACTGAAATTATAACATTGGCCTCATCCCTCAAAGGAGTCGTCATATTTTTTTTTTTAAATGCTTGTATAAAAGACCTATGAATTCTTCTGCGTCTCTTGTACATCATTCCATGATAGTTTATGACATCCATATTTAAAGATAAAATTTGGACAACACTGATTTATAGGCACTGACTAGACCTCCAGGAATTTATAAAACTTACCCTTGCAGTGGGGTGCCTCCGCACTGCAAGGGTTACCTGCTTGTTTTGTCTATGGGGCTCAAATAAAGCAAATATACTCACCTGATTCCTGGTCCCGCGGTGGTCGGCACTCCTCACTCCTTTCCCCTCTGGCTGTGTACCTTGGTGTGCTCACATGTAATTCAAGTCAAAGGACCTGCATTAGATGTGATGACGTCAGTGGTCCTTTGACTGCCGAAGTGAAGGGGAGAAGAGGCAGCAGAGACTGGTCCAGCAGATGGTGGGACAGAGAATCGGGTAAACATATCTGATTTATCTGAGTCCCATAGACAAAATGAGAACTTAACCCTTGTAGTGCGGGGGTAGCCACACTGCAAGGGTAAGTGTTTATGGGTGTTTTGTTTTTGTTTTTTTATTCCTGGAGTTCTTTAAGTGTAATCTTCTATAATAAACTTGACATTTTCTGTTCTGCATTTGACTATTGTGAGCTAAATATTTTCTGATCTTTCCCTTACTTTGTCTATCAAACGTTCTCTTCTCTCTTTGGAATAATTGCAAAGGCATAAATTTGTAGAGATAGACTTAAAGCCCACTTGCAAGCACTGCTATGAGAAAATGCCGGAAGAGCTAAAACGCCGCCTTTCCAAGTTATCAAAAGAGGCAAAAGACAAAAAGAAAAAAGGATCGTGTCTCTGAACAGTGTTCTCTTCCCCTTCTCACATGGGTTAGTGGACCTGCCTGTGTGTGAGGTGTCACAATACTTACTAATCAATAAGTGGGCTGGAAATGAGAGATTTTATGGAGTGTGGCGGCTCACAAGAGTTTACAACGCATGTCATAATTCAATTTGCAGTAGTATAATATTACTATTTTCAGCCAGCCACTGTGCTGCTAACAAACTGGCCTGGCATGGTTCTGCTTTAACTATTTTATTGGCATTTTTGGGAGCGGTTTGCAGTGCAATATTCGATATAAAGTAGTCCACATGTACAAAAAACAAACTAAATGTATCACAACAATAACCGTTAAACCAAGTAATTTGACAAGGTACCAATATGGGTGGTAACGGTATGGAACCTGGAAAATCAAGATAACTGGAAAGCAAACCTTGGCTCTTGCACACAATCATTGATTGTTTTACTTGTGCTCATAGTATAACTGTTAGACCCTGATGAGAATCATCTCCACCTTTTCTTTCCATAATGTTTAAAAAATAAATACAACTTAAATGTGCCACAGTGTCTTGCAAGCCTTTGTTTGCTGTACTTAAACAATGTTGTACTTTCCCAGGAACAAGTTTGTGGAGTTTGACATGAAACCTGTCTGCAAGAAATGCTACGAGAAGTTCCCTCTGGAGCTGAAGAAAAGGCTTAAGAAGCTCTCTGACACCTTGGCAAGGAAATAAGCATATCGTTCCTGTGTGCATCAGAAGATGGGAGCAGCATACGATGTGCTAGTCAGAGGAGATTTGGTCATACATCCTACTTGACATTGTTCTATTCACTGAGGCTGTTACATGCACTAACCTTCACTGCAAACATTTATCTGCATGAAAGCTGCATTAATCTTGCCTTGCATAGGCTATTTATTACCTCACCTTATTTTCTTAAAAGCATACTACATTGTTGCTTTTGTGGTACTTGCCTTGCTTTGTTCTGCAAGCAGACAGTTCACAGCAGGTCAAAACGACAAAATGATTTTGCCTTTTCAGTAAGATCCACACTCTGCCTTCAGCTGCAGAGGAATATTGCTCATTTTACAACACTGCATATCTTGGCGTTCTTCTCAGATGTGTCTAGGAACAGAATGACAAAAGCTGTAGACTGGTTCATGTTCTATGGAAGCCTCTACAAACAGTGTTTGAAGTAAGCACTTAAAAAAAAAAAATCCTGTCTCTATAGTGTGGGGGCTGGAGGATTATTCCTTATAGTATTATCAGGACACATGCATTGGTTAGTCTTTTTCAAACCCATAATGTTTCCTGTTGTTGTATACAAAGCCTTTCAGAGCAAACCTATGACAAGCCAAAGGGAGGGGCAGATCAGGGTATGCTAACGTTGCAGGAAGAGATTCATCTCCCTCTTATACTTTTTCTTCAAGTATACAGCTCACGAAATCTAATAATATTGTTTTGAAATGTAGTAAAAAAGAATACATCAATAAAGGATTTATATTACCATCTAAAATGGTTAGTTAAAGCTGAACTCTAGGCAAGTATAGAAGATCCCCTTTTTAATCCAGCTATCTATTCAAACCTATAAATGCATTTTGAAATACTCCTAGAACCTGAAATCTCTCCTGAAATACCTCTCACCTGAAATACTCTGCACTCCAGGGCTTGTATGAGAGGGAGGGCCATTGTAAGCCATTCAGGGCTCTTTTGTACAGTGCTGTGCCCCCTTGAGGTAATCACGTTTTACTGCTTAATTATGATGAAACAGGGAAAAGTGAGGTCACCCACCTGGTTTTTCAGTGTGGCAGAGATGCATCCTAGACCAGGCACGGCTGAACTCAATTGAATCTTGTCAGGTTTTACAGTCCACATGTTTGTATCTCCACAGTGTAGTTGGCTGTTATGGCTGAAATTCAGCTTTTATAATTGTCGAAAAACATTGCCTATAGCTTCTTGGTCCCAGATGTAGGGTCTGCTGTTGGTTTCTGCCAAGCTATCCTGGACATCGCTCCCTCGCATAATACCTGCCTATTTACTGAAACGTTCTGTTCCTTAGGAGCCTCACTCATTTACCACATAGATGCACAGAGCACAAATTGGTGCGTATAGGTGACAAGGGCACCAGTCAGTGGTAGAATGGCAGGGAATTGTAAGCCTTTTGCCCTTCCTGAACTTGGTCATAGTTGTGACCACTGGAATTCCAAGCTTCTACTCCACTGTCTACAACCTTTTTTATTGGGGGTACAAATCTTAACATTTCGCACATGCCTCTAACTACCAGCTACATATGCACAATTTTGTGAAAATTTGTTATCCTGTGTGTGGCCACAGCTCCTTGCCCACATGCCCATAGCCAAATAGGTGTGAGCCGAGGAGTGGTTTAGCAAAAGCAATGCAATGACTGGAAACCTCCCCTTCGCTATGTCAGTTGGTAACTGGTGGAGTAGGTGGCTAGAGAGGAATAGTTTGTCAGGTTGCCTAGTGTTGGAGAGCTGCTAATTGACACATTCTGCTCTCCTACTGAAAGGATAGTGCATACAATTTTCAATGATCACTTTTCAATGATTTCAACAGCTGCAAAACATCCTTTTTAGACTAGATCAGAGTTCTTCTTTAAACGATTTTGCAAAGGATGCTTATATTTGAGAAGCATGCCGTCTGCGTTCTGGACTTCACTTGCACAGCCAATGCAGAACTAGTGCCTTTTGTCCATGTGAGTAGACAACAGATCATCTCTGCTCTCAGCAAGAGTAATATTTTAAAAGGGAAGCATGGAATGTAACTGATGCGGAGCAGCATCTAGAACTACTTGAATTTCCCTCTGGTGCTCTGCGACCAGTTTCTTGCAGATCATGTGTCATTCACATTATTGCTTGATGTTTGTTTTGTGCCTTAAACCTTATCTCAGCCTAACATGAGACATATAATCTTATATGTATTTAAACATATATACATATATATATATATATAAAGTGGAGCTTTTCATAATGAATCTTACTATGCAGTAAACACAACACTGTTCATTCCCAAGGCAGTGTGCTTTTACTTTGAACATATGAAGTATTTTTATTGCAAATGATCCTACTTTATCGTCATTTAGTCATGAATTGAAACATATTACTTATTCTATACTTTAATGTATATGCTGATTAATTGAATTTTTTCCAACCTCAAATAGCTGTATGCAAGTTGCTACGTTGTCCATAGAAAAGAATCAACCTATGAAACCCTTTGCAAGAAAGCCAGTCTTGACAGTTCTGAGCTGCCGTGCCATGCTAAGAGCTTAGCAACTGTTTTCTATTTCTGGAATAGGTCTCCTGTTTACAAGGTCATCATCTGCTCAGGTTTATTATGGTAAAGAGTAAATGAATAGTTTGGAAATTTCCCAAATTCTATTTTCTCTGAGATATGCTAAGGTCTACAGCATAGGTGTTTATAGGCTAATCGCAAATGACTCGATTGGGCCAAACATTCCTGGTTAGGGACACACCAGCAGACACAGGTTGGGAGATGGGGGTCAGATCATGTAAATCAGACCGCCCATTTGTGTCAAAGGTCACTTTAAATGCAAGATGTACTACTATGATTTTTGAACTGAGCAGCAAGAATCGTAAATTGGCGTTCAGCACACTATCTGTTCCTGTTCATGATCGTGTACAGTCAACTGTGGTGTGCGGTGCCCACGATTTTTGGGTTGCACAATAACAAGTCCAGAACAGTGAGGGGAATTCATCAAAACTGGAGCAGACAGACTACAGCAGCTGTGCATGGCAACCAATCAGCTTCTATGTTTGCTTTTCAAAGCTTAACTGAACATACTGAAGAGAAAAGCTGATTGGTTACTATGGGCAACTGCTCCAGATTCTGTGCTCCAGTTATAAAAATACCCTCTAGTGTGTCTCTAGGCTTTCTTCAATCACAATGAAATGACTCTTTTTGAATCTGCCCTATGTTAAAGGAGAACTATGAGATGAGTGATTTCCACTCACCTCATAGTTCTAGCCGACCTGTGACAATGAGACTGTCACAGGTCGGCTCAGTAGATCGGGAGGTGAGCGAACACATACCGGGTTCCCTCACCTCTCGATCCTGTCACGGCTCTCTGCCGTGACAGGGGGAGGGGCTGGATTCCCCTCTCCCCGCTCCGATCTGCCAGCGCTGACTGGCGGAACGGACGGGGGAGGGGGCGGGTACAGCTGGCTCTGCCTCTAGATAGGCAGAGCCAGCTGTCACTCACGGAGCTGGGCGGATCTCGGCATCTACGTCGGGATCCGCTCCGGCTGTGGCGTCACAGTATACCGCGAGCTATAGCTCGTGGTATACTGAGCTTAGGGTAACGGGAGGACGCTAGTTTGTGTCCTCCCGTTACCCTAAGGAGAACTATGGGGAAAAACACTGACCCCATAGTTCTCCTTTTAAGATCACTTTTTAAAGGAGGCCTCACAGACAGATCTATTTTTATCATCTTGTCCTTTTAAAATGTCCTCAGTTTCTAATAATACAACTACAATGTTGGACCTTTTTTTTTCTAATTTTTTTTTTTTTGTAACAAATCAATTAATAAAGTCAATATACTTAAAGTAATCTTGTGCAATTGTTGTTCATTTAATGTATTACTCCTTCCTTTTGACTTTCTTAAACTGCATGCATGTTTTACAGGAATTAAAAATTGAAGCCATTAGGGTGCATATAACAGCCAGGTTGCTTGCATTTTTGAAAGGAGTCTAGTCTCTATATCCCTTTACTAACATGTTTGTTCTAAAGAGAACAAGTCACAGTTGAGCTGATGCAAGAATCTGAATATTATGTCTTAGTGGTAAGTCCTAGGAACTATTTATATCTTCCCCGTATTAAACTTTAGATTGTTCAAGCCTGACACTTTAGCTGGAGTGTGAGGAGGGTCAAAGGTCATCTGAAACCTGACAATTGCTAAAGCACTGTACGTGTTAAGAAGATGTGCATGAGACCTGACAACTGACAGCAGCTGGCATTTTGCAGGCCTCTGGCTGCCTCAGCAAATGTAGTCCCTTTTGTTTTAATTCAGACCTTGAGTGCTTTCTGTGTTTGAGATAACTTTAGTGTGCACCTTCCTCCATTTTTCTTTCCTGTTACTTTTGGTTGCTTTAAAAAAAAAATCAAGCTTTTGCATCCCAGTGCAGATCCCTCTTCAGCTTAGCTCCTAGAGAGAGCTAAGCTAGGAGCAGCTTCAAGTGCTGGAAAGAAAGATGAGAACACGCCCAGCTGGGTGTGCTGGGGACAGTGTCAGACATATTCCCTGTAAGTAATATGTAATTTTTGGGTTTCAGAAACAAGTTCAACTAAAGGATCAGCACTCTAAGTGCAACAACGTTCCTGTGCTCTTGTGAGGAAATCTGAGGACAGGCATGTAGCTATAAGAGATTTGGCCAATTGGATTAGGGTTATTCTGTTGCAGCAAACACCATCCAAGCCCCATTCTGTCTTGTAAAACCTTGAGAGCATCCAGGGGTTCAGATAAGAGTATGGAATAAATGCCATCCTGCTGCATGGTGTGCAACAGTTGGAAGTTGGCAATTCCCTCTTTCTTGGCAACAGAAGCAGCTGCAGCCATTAAATAAGAGATAACCAACCAGCAAATCTGCAGTTATTGTTGGAATAAAAGTACAGTAAACTCCACATTATCCGGCATCCACAGGGATTGGTAGGTTCCGGAAAAATTGAGTTTCTGGTTGCTTGAGAGTCACTATTAAAAATAAGTCTAACTAATGCCATACCCCATACCATAAACTCTATTGACTTCATATTAATATTGAAATGCAGTAATCAAAAGCAAATTAAGAGAAACACACTAACACAAATTAAAACAAACAGGCAGACAATCGTTTCCAGGATAATACATGCTGCAGAACAGTGAGTAAATGGGATCCTCTTTATTCTCGTACCCTCAATGTTGTCTTAACATCGCTCGCTCTATGCCCAATGCAGTCCTTTAACTACCTCCCGGCCGGCCTTTGTCACAAAAACGGCCGGCCAGGAGCTCTCTAGATCTGAGCGGGCGTCTTTAGACGTCTACTCAGCCATGCCCACTCGCGTGCGTCACAGGGCACACGTGAGTGGGAAACAACGACAATTTAAAAACATACACCGATGCCTGTTAATATACAAGCGATCGCTTGTATGAGTTGCAGTCCTGTGTGTCCCCCCTCCGCGGCCACCCTCCCGTTGTCAAGCTGATCCCGGTGCGAGCCCTGCGACCAGCATAGTGCCTCTGTCACGGGATCAGAGGGAGATCGGTACACGAGCTCCCTCCGGTCCCCTCTCCGCCTTGCAGGACCTAAGCAGATAGATAAAAACAAAGGTGTACCAAATAAATACATTTGGTATTATTATTATCATACAGGATTTATATAGCGCCAACAGTTTGCGCAGAGCTTTACAATATAAGGAAGACATTACAATCACAATACAAATGAACACAAGATGGTAAGGAGGGCCTTGCCCCTGAGGGCTTACAGTCTAAAAGGAAGGGGCAAGTGATGCATGAGGAGGGAGCTGTGTGGGGATGAAGTGTTTGAGAATGTGATGGTTGAGCGGTTAGGTTGAGGTGGGATAGGATTCCCTGAAGAGAAGAGTGTTTAGGCAATGCCTAAACCAGTCAAAGGCATGTATTCAGTTACAGATCAGATTTTAATAATTTACTAGGAAGATCCTAAAATCTTTGGACAACTGCCTGAAATCCATGCATTTCTACTGAATTTATCACCAACAGTTCCATCTAAAATGTGGAATATAACATGGGTGCAAAAATGGAAAAAAGGGCCTCAGTCATGAAGGGGTTAAAATGTACCAGAGACTTTTCAACATGTATACTAATGAGTTATGATCAAAGTTGCTGTCATATCATAATCTGGAAACAATGGAGAGTTGGACCCCATGTGCCATAGACGCACGTTATAGACTTGTAAACTGTCCTGTGCTGACCTCTACTGTGCACCAGTGATGTAACAACACATCGGCTCTACATTGCGTTTTGTTTTGAGTTGTATTTAAGTCTAGGGCACAGTAATACAATTAGAAAGGACTGAATACAGAACAAATTGTTTAGCGGGCAAATTTAAGATTCAAAACCAATAATACTGATTTGTATCTGAAAGATTAAAATCCAGTATGCTGACTCCTATGCAGGCTCTCCATTTACCTTGCCCTAAAGAAAGTGAACCCCGTTTATACACTTCTCACTTGAGTGCACCGTGTCCAGTATTTTGCCATTATAAACCAGTAAGACTGAATTTATGTCAGACATGGGTGTCAGGATCTTAAAATTACCTGAACAGGAATACAAATCTTTTGAACTGTTCACATTTATATATTTCAGTGTTTGTTTTCATGCGTTTGCCAGGCGTCCAACTTAAAGGAAATGTCCACTATATAGCTTTACAGTTACAAGGCATGTGGACACTGTACAGTAAGCAAAATATGGTGTCTGTTCTTATAGTTACCATGCCCCTCACACTAGCAAAATAAGGTACCGGTTCTGTTATTCATCATGGCTTGGTCTAAAATCGAAGGAGTTTTGACGGGGCACTTCCAGCACTACAATGCACATGCATGTGGCTAGTATGAAATAAAACGACATTTAGAACCGGACAGGTTTACGTATGCTGGATTTACACTTGTGTAGGATGTTACTGCAATCACATTAACAGGTTTTTGTGTGCTGTAGTAAGTGTAGTAAGGCAGTCCATTTATTTTGAGTGGGCTGCCATCACTTTTAATGCACATGCACTTTTTTTTTTTTTTTTCCTTTAAGTTCCAACACAGCATTACTCAGTTGGCTTACATGTGTGAATTGCGTTGAGCTAAAATGCAAGTCCAATGTCGTGCCATTCGAAATGAAAGGCACTCTGGTTCATGTGCTACTGTGCATTGTGATATGGTAACATGCATATTACCACAATGCAGAGATGTGACTCCAGCCTTTAAGCTGTTTTATAATGCTGGCAACTTAGCCTTGGGTAATGTAGACAATAACCTAACTACATTTGTACTTCATTAACATTTGAGACATGCCATAGTCAACTGTACATCTAAGTGGGTAACAGAAAATGCGAATATAACACAGACACTCAGTAATACTTGCATACATATGTAAACTTGCTTCTGGTCACCCCAAAATTCCTCTAGAAAGGGGGTGCACTAATTGAAAAATGTGAACAGTCCTGGCAAAGGATGGCCCACACATTCCATGTATTGGTCAGTGAAGCTTCCAGTCACATTGAAATAGCCTATTAACATTCTGCTCTGTAAGGCCCCATTCACACTGAGCGATTTATCGAGGGCAATTACCGCGCGATATCGCTCTTCAATGCATCTCAATGGGGCTCTGTCCGTTGCTGTCGCGGGTCGTGCGTCGCTACAGCAGGACCTTTTTTGGAGCGGATTTTGTTGTGATTCTAGCTTGCTCAATGCAAGCATTTGCGCGATATCGCGCAAAATGCAAATCGCTCAATGTGAATGGGGCCTTAGGTTTACACAGCCTTGTCTAAACCAGTTTATACCTATTGCTCAACCTTTTTCCAGTCACAGCGCCCTCTAAAAGTATGCAAAATCTTGAGGCACCCCAGTCTAAAATGTAAATATCAAAAATGATGTGTGGTCCCTCCAAAAGCCTTACCAGACCCTTATCCACCATAAGGGGCCTTGTATGGTTTTAAGGGGGAACCCTAAGCAAAAATGCAAATACAAAAAGTGGGGTTTACATTCTGCTTCACACCAGAGCCTCCCCTTTTTCCCCCCCCCCCCCCCCCCCCACCCATTCATATCAGAAGCACTCTTCTCATTGGAGGCATGATGATGTGGAAATTTCAGAGGAAGTGAGAAGGCACCCTGGATGACAAAGGCTGGTCTATACAGAGCTTTGCATGAGATATCTTAAGATGAGATTACTACGGAGGTAGGGGGTCTTACATTTTCCCACAACTCGGCTGGTTCCTTCTCCCGGCTTTACACTCTTCCTTCATCTCCTCTTCAAGTTAATTGATGGACAACTTCTAGAGATTGTTCTGTCCCTTGTGAGCTTGTACTGGATAGTAAGTTCAGGGATGTGGAGCTGAGAGAGTCGGAGCCGGCTGTTCGGAAACATGATTGTAATTGCTTGGGTAAAAATGTATAGAGAATATATAAAGAAATACTGTTGGGCAGTGTATGTTTGTCTGAGCTGGATTCATTATTGGAGAAAGTGTGAGAGTTTAATGTGCAGGGATGCCCAACACATTATAGCACACTTACATCTCAAAACGCAGTGATGCAATGTCCTCACTTTCCCTCCATCGCTCAGTCACCATCACTGATATCTTTGGTTCTCTCCCAGGTCTGGAGTCTGCAGCCCGCTTAAGTGGCCAATCCAGGATGATGTAACTGAATATGCGCATTGGATTGACTTTGTTACAGCACCCACAACATTCCATTATTGTACACTGTGCTGCGAATACACGGCTCAGTGTACAATTAGCCCTAGGACAAAATTGCTGGTGAGCCTGTGGTCCAGTGTGGGCTGTTGTGCTGTGAAGGAGCTCTATCTATATGTGCATTGCTTGTACAGCTCTCTCGCGTGCCTTGTAGAGGTGCCAGGAGCCAGAATGTGACATCACCCCAGTCCAGGCACCACTACAGGACACAGGAGGAAGCTGTAAGCAATGCACGCAAGGATGGAGCTCCCTCGCAGCCATACCCCTCAGCGCACCCCATCTAAAGCTGACAATAGGTGTCGGCAGGGCCAGACTGGCCATAGGGCATACCAGGCACTTGCCCGGTGGGCCGGGCCGAACGCGGTCAGCCTGATTGTGTTCAGCCCCGATCGTCCCGCTATGTCTGATGCATAGCGTTCTCCGGACAGTGATCTCTGATCCAGCCGACCAGCCAGCGGTCCGGCCGCCTGCAGTCCAATCAGGAGGAAGGGGGGGGGGGCGCACTGACCATTCGGCCATCACTGCTGCTCCCGGTCGCATCTGCCTGATCCAGCCAGCCCGGATCGCATACCGAGGCGAACCGGGCTAGCTGGATCAGGTAGATGCGGCCCTCCAATGAGCGAGCAGCGGCCCGATTAGTTAGCCGCATCTGATGCAGGCAGACTGGCCGGGAGCAGCGGTGGCGGCCGAATGGTCAGTACGCCCCAGTGCCCCCCCTTATTGGAGTGCAGACGCCGATTATCGAGTCGCATCTGATGCAGGTGGACTGGCAGTTGCGGCCACAGCAGAGCCCCCACAACCAGGGTCCAGGAAGCCCCGCTGACCACCAAGGTAAGGTGACATTTTTTTTTTAAGGAAGGTTTTTTTTTTTATGTTTAATGACTGATCTCTTTAGGGCTTGTTCACACCGAAAGTGTGTGCGTTCCAGAGCGGTGGCTGCTGGAACGCACCGTGATCACTGTGAAACTTCCCCCCGCATTTAGGGCGGGAGGGGGTGTGGCGGTGCATTGTATTCAATGGTGCCGCTTCCCTGCCCGCAGTGCGAACGCGTGGCAAAACTTTGCTAGTGTTCCGTTTAAGTGCAAACGCAAAAAATAGGGCAAGCTCTATTTTTTGCGTTTGCAGTGGACCATCATACCCATCCTCTCCATCCCTACACCATTCCACCATCATACCCGTCCTCTCCAATAACACCAGCTATAGAGCAATGTATCAGATCCCAGCAATAATACATTATACAGCGGCGCAATGCAGAATACCAGCAGGTATAGAGGAACAACAAATCCCAGCAATAGTACAATATAGTATAATGTACTATTGCTGCGATTTGTTGCTGTTATTCTCCATTGCGCCGCTGTATAATGTTCTATATTGCACACCACACTGTCATATTCTGACAGCGTGGGAGACGGGAGTCTGCGCTTGTCGGTGGATCCCAGGATCAGGTGAGTATTTAAAAAAAAAAATTATTTTATGTTCCCATAAAACATTGGGAATATCCCATGCGACATTTTTGGGGACATAATTTGTCCGGGGATGGTCTCTGCAATCCGGGGACTGTCTCTGGAAATCGGGGACAAATGGTCACCCTACACAGGGAGCCCTCACTATTTACCAGGGAGCCCCCACTAACCACCAGGGTGCCTCCGCTGGCCACCAGGGAGAGACCCACCCCGGCGAGACCCGCATGCCGCCCCAGTGAGACCGCATAGCCCTGGTGTGCTGCTGAGTTCCCCAGGTCTGTACACCTGCTGTGCCCATTATGAGCTCCCACCATCCCTGTGCTGAGTTCCCGGGTCTATACTCCTGCTGTGCCCATTATGAGGGGTTCCCGGGTCTGTACACCCGCTGTGCCCATTTTTAGGGATTTCCACCATCCCTGTGCTGAGTTCCCGGGTCTATACTCCTGCTGTGCCCATTATGAGGAGCTCCCATCATCCCTGTGCCTGTACTCCTGCGCCCATTATGAGGAGCTCCCACCATCCCTGTGCTGAGTGCCTGGGTCTATACTCCTGCTGTGCCCATTATGAGGAGCTCCCACCATCCCTATGCTTAGTTCCTGGGTCTGCACAGCCACTGTGCCCATAATGGGGAGCTCCCACCATCCCTATGCTTAGTTCCCGGGTCTGCACACCCACTGTGCCCATTATGAGGAGCTCCCACCATCCCTGTGTTGAGTTCCCAGGTCTGCACACCCACTGTGCCCATTATGAGGGGCTCCCACAAGGCCCGGACTGGCTATTGGGCAGTGAAAACAATTAGGTTGAGCCACACACAATTAGTGCTAGGCGGGTGTTGCACAGCACTGTAACCATAATGCAAACTTGATTGTGCTTTTGTTTGGCTCCGCCTCTGATGAGGTGGGGCCTGCTGGGGTCATGTGATTGGGCTGCTCAGTCTCAAATGCCCGGGCCTATTTTTAGTCCCAGTCCGGGCGTCGCAGTATATTTTGAATGCCTACTTTGCGAGAGAACTGCATTAGGGGGAGGCTGAGAAGCCTCTAACCTAAAAAAAGTTGAAGGCATGCGGTGACCCACCGAACAAGGGGTCACCACACACTTTTGCAAAGTTTAGTGCAAACTAAACAACCTTCTTAGATAAATGGTCCATTTATGTATACGGCTCTATACCGGAGAACAAAGACAATGACCAGAGAGGACCGAGGGATTCCATTCTACTCTCTGACAGAACTTCACTGTCACGCCCCCTTTGCCGCCTAGCGCAGTAGGGCGTAGTCACGTCTAGCGTACTGACGTTTCTCGCACGGCGCACACCAGACTCCGCCCACCACCTCCTCGGGCACTGGGTCTTCATACCGGAGGAAGTGACGTTTCTGACGTCATATCCGTGAAGCCGCCAGAGTTGCGTGAGCGCCTTCCGGGAAGTGTGTTGTGTAGAGTGCGGCTTTCACGGGGCCGTGTGTACACGGAGTGATCAGGATGAGGCGCAGTAAAGTGGACCTACAGAAATACATCGACAATGTCCAGAGCAGCGTCTCCTCTCCTCGGGAGGTAAGCACCCCGTCTCCGGCCTTGTCCCGGCATGAATTGCACTCGCACCGCTTCTAAACAGGCTCAGACCCGTTATACTGAGCATACACACCCGGATGGGGGGGGAATCTGTGTAGCAGGCCTTGCTTGTTATACCCCGGGGTTACCTTACCGCACTTAGAGGGTGACCCAGCATCCCAGATCAGAGGTTTAGTATTAAAGTGACTTTGTGTCTATAATAGAATGAAAGTGGTAATAAGTTATCCCTTAGTAAGAAATCCTCACCTCTGCTGCTGCCTGCAATGCTCCATGTCCCAATCACACCTGAGCTGACTCGGAGGCTTTTTTGTTGGTGTGTTATGTAACTTTTACTGCACAAACAGAACTGTGTGGTTTTGGCCACATAGACTTTCAAACGAGATCACATGCCTAAACGTGTGTTTTTTTTTTTTTAGGCATGACTTGAAGACCGGGGTGTTAGACCCCCTTCCTGTCCTGGCCATTTTTTAGTTTTCAGTGCTGCCCAAACCCGCAATCGGGCATCTCTCCAGATGCCGGACCGCTTGTGTTTAAACTACCATTGGTTGTTTACATTTTAGGCAGTTTTCCCACTCTTGCACGCCGGGAGGGACGTTTTAAAATGCCCACCCCACATCTAGAAAACTCCTGTCTGTTTAGGATCGGCCACTGGATGGGAAGCAGTTAAGATTTCTGGGGTCAAACACACGATTCAGCCCCAAAAAGAGCTAATGCACTTTTTCAAACTTCATAGACAAGAGACACGACGTTCGGGTGTGAATGTACCCATTGAGGATAATTTTTCAGCATTGGTGTGCTCTGGAAATCCTAGACAAAACACCCAGGTGTGAATGAGACTAATGAAGAGATATAGTCTCTTCCGTCAGTATTAGATGTCCATGTCCCCTGCTGTGCTCTGTGCTTACACCAACTGACCCCCATGTCACATAGTTATGCAGCAAGTGTGGGCAACTCCAGTCCTCCAGCTCTTGTGACACTACAAGTCTCATAAAGCATTGTAAGACTGACAGTTACAGGCATGACTAGCAGAGGTGTCTTGGGATTTGTAGTTAAAAGCACAGCTGGATGGCCAGAGTTGCCCACCCCTGTTCTGTTATGTATGGGTGGTCAGAAGAAACAACTGAACACACAGGCGATCAGGAGCTGATCCTTCTAGTAGTGTTATGAGACACAGGAGATGACCCTTATAGTAGTGTTAGGAGACACGGGAGATCCGGAGCTGGCCCTTCTAGGAGTGTTAGAAGACATGGGACATCAGGAGCTGGCCCTTCTAGGAGTGTTAGACACAGGAGATCAGGAGCTGGCCCTTCTAGGAGTGTTAGAAGACATAGGAGATTAGGAGCTGGCCCTTCTAGGAGTGTTAGAAGACATGGGACATCAGGAGCTGGCCCTTCTAGGAGTGTTAGAAGACATAAGAGAAGGAGCTGACCCTTCTAGGAGTGTTGGAGAGAAGACACATGACATCAGGAGCTGGCCCTTCTAGGAGTGTTAGAAGATATGGGACATCAGGAGCTGGCCCTTCTAGGAGTGTTAGAAGACATAGGAGATCAGGAGCTGACCCTTCTAGGAGTGTTAGAAGACATAGGACATAAGGAGCTGGCCCTTCTAGGAGTGTTAGAAGACATAGGACATCAGGAGCTGGCCCTTCTAGGAGTGTTGGAGAGGAGACAAAGGAGATCAGGAGCTGGCCCTTCTAGGAGTGTTAGAAGACATGGGACATCAGGAGCTGGCCCTTCTAGGAGTGTTAGAAGACATAAGAGAAGGAGCTGACCCTTCTAGGAGTGTTGGAGAGAAGACACAGGAGATCAGGAGCTGGCCCTTCTAGGAGTGTTAGAAGACACAGGAGATTAGGAGCTGACCCTTCTAGGAGTGTTAGAAGACATTTCTGGTGACTTCCTCTGCATTAGAGAGTTGTCCGGCACAGCAGAAGAGGACAATGTTTAGTTGTTTAATTTAAACAATGGAATAGTTTCAGTTCAATATGAAACTAAAGCTGGCTAAACATGGGCAAGTTTGAGCTGTTGGATATACTTTACCAACAACTATGTAGTGCAAAGGCCTTACCCATGCAGTACATTGTTTTTTAGTTTTTGTTTTTCCAGTCAGGAGGTCTTTTACACTATGCAGCTGTGAACTGCTCAGGAAGTTTAGAAAACACATAGGGAACATTATCAGAATCTGGAGCAGTTGCCCATAGTAACCAATCATCTATCTTTCAATTTGAAAGCTTAAAGTAACACTAAACTCAGGATTTAAATCTTAAAAATGCATTGAGGTATTCAAATGTATCTTATTTGTCTATCACTCAGCTGTAGATCCTCAAATCATCTCTGAGTTGGTGCTGACACTTTCCTTCCTTCTGGAGGGTGGCGACTTAAGTTCCCCATTGTCCCTGAGTGTGTTGTAAAGTAGCCATCACTCCAAGCTCCCTCCTGTGATCTGCTACAATCTCACATTTAGTTTACTAATTTGTATTGCGATTGTAGTCCATTACGGGATCGAGCTTGGAGTTATAGATACTTTACAACACACACAGGAAACATGGGGAACAAAAGTAACCACCCCACAGAAGGAAGGACAGTGTCGGCACCAATTCAGAGATGATTTGAGGATCCACAGCTGAGTGATGCACAAATAAGATACATTTTTGTTAATGGGGAACTTGAATGTTTTTTTAATGTTTAAAGGAGAACTATGAGGTGAGTGCTTTTCACTCAGCCTCATAGTTCTTGCCGACCTGTGACAATGTGAGACTGTCTCAGGTCGGCTCAGTAGATCGGGAAGTGAGCGAACACATACAGCCGTTCGCTCCGTCAGCTCCGAAGCTCCGTCACAGCACAGCAGCCCACACTGGACCACAGGCTGGGGATCCACTCTTGTTCTCGTAAGGTATGGAGACTGGGTGGATCTTAAAAAAAAAAAATGTTGTGTGTCTGTCAGTGTTTTTGAGGGCCCATTCAGACTAGTACAGTGTGGTAATTGAACAGTCCTGTGCACTTAACGCACTGTACCACACAATCGCACCTACCACACACTCTGATGTGGGAGGTGTGTTGTGTTGCCATTCATTTGAATGGCACCCCAAACGCACCTCCTGCCCACAGTTTAATCGCCTGCACCAGGAACGTGTGGTACTGCAGTGCCGTGCGTTGTGCTGCAGTGCGACTTAATGACGAAGGACAAATGTGGGTCCTGAGGTTTCACAGGTTGAGAACCACTGTGCTAGAGGGTAGCTGGTAATGCTGACGGTGAACTCTAATTAGAGAAGTCTATTTACTTATCAGATATCATTAGCTGGCTTCCTAGGAGAATGGACAACTAGAGGGCTGTGCTCTGTAGATTCATGTTCTCAGCACAGCTTTCTGTCCCATGAGTGATAGCAACCTTGTCAAGTCACTTAAAAATTCAAGAACAGGTTCCTTGCAGTAGGAGACTACTATCCCCCATGCTGTGGTTCCTTCCGCTGACATCTTGCATCAATGTCACTGCTCTCTTGTAGTGACGTAGTGGATGGAGCCACACGGGAGTGAGACGAGCATCTAATACTTCTGAAAGTGTTGATTGCTAGAGTCTGATGGAGGCAGCAGTGCTGGAACTCGGGAAGATAGGTGTCAGAAGTTAATATAAGAGCTCTTCTTGCAGTAATCTTTGTGTGTGTTTTTTGTTTTTGTTTTTTTTAATTTGAATTTTAATCTGCTTTTCTTACATTTTGCCTGGTCGCCCATCCCATCAACACACCATCACTAGGTCTCTGTGCTTCTGTATGCAATACTGTCAGAATATGGCTGATGGGGGTGCCGTACGTAGTGTAATTCAAATAAAAAGTTGTGAGCACAATTCTAGAGGAGCAGCTATGGTGATAAGCTCTCTAAAGAACATGTTAGCCTTCATCCAATGGCAGGTCTCAACACTGCTTGTGTTTAGTCTGAGCCACTATGTGCTCACCTGACCAGCACTACTATGGAAATTTAGAGCCAAATGTGGTGGGTTCCGTCCAGCCTTAGGAACCTGGGGGTCTTCGGTGGACTATTTGTATAATTTGCTGCTCTCATGTCAGTGCACTGGTCTTTAAGAAGTCTGCAATAGAGCTTGAGATGAAAATATAGGTATCCTCTGCAATAAAATCTTTGGTGAAAATACTTGAAAAGGAGCTTGCATATTTATAGTAATGCATTGGCACTCCATTTTTGTTAATTGCAGCACTGAGGCTTCTTATGGGATTATCGTGAAGACCAATCTACCGCCTTAGCTGTCAAAATAAATGAATATCCCTGAACCTAAAAGATTCGGGAATCTGCAGTAGTTTGAAATCTTTGCAATGTATAAAGTTGGCATACAACTACAATTCTTGTATTGAAAATGATTTTTCTTTTTAAATCAACCTATGATATTATTGTGACTGCTTTATTTGCAGAAAGCCATGAAAGGATTCCTCATTGCCAAGTTGTACTATGAAGCTAAAGAATATGATCTTGCTAAGAGGTAATTTAAATGATGTCGCTTCACAAAATATGTGGCGTTTAAAACCATCTTGAAATTCTCTAAAGCTTTTTGTACTTTGTTTTACTTGCATGGATTCTTCTTTGGCATTTTCATTTCAGTAGCAGGGGTGGTTTATTTGAGCTCTACCTCAAAAGGTTGATCCCTATCAGCAGGGCTTGACAAATCCCAGGAGCCAGGTAGCCAATGTTCCTTTAAAATTTACAGCTGCCACCTAATCTTTGATGTTTTGTCTAGTTAATGGAGCTGGCTCCTGGAAAAAATCCTTCTGGCTCCTGGATTGGACAGACTTGTTCCTAAATTCCATATTAGTTTGTCCACCCCTGCCTATTATTGTATGAAATACTATCCAGGTGAAGACACTTCTGTGATTGTTACATTGTGGTTTTACATTTTTCCTCACTAGCATCATAGTTGAGCAGGAAATGTTCTGCTGACATTTTTGGAGAGTGTACGACAGCAATCAGATATGCACTATTGCGACACTTAGGCATCATTCACACACAACGCAAGCAAAATTGTATATTGTGTCTATGCGCGTACATACGAGCGTCTGTGCGTATATGGGTGCACTATTTGCACTCCCAGAATGCATCATTCCTAATGCAAATTTTAATGAACTGTATGTGCAAACATGCGTATGCGCGTAAAATACACTGCCCGGACGCATCACCATTTATTTGCATATGTTCCATATGGTACAATATGCACGTACGTGCTTATACGCGCGGCAGTGTGAATGAGGCCTAAACCTTGATTTGCATAACCCATTCTTGAATAGTTTCACAGTACTTACATTGTCTTTGTGCATGTATGGTAGTCAGTTACTGTAATCAGATGATGTTTGACTGAAATGTAGTGCTTTTACTAGGGATATTGAATTGGATATAGCTGTGCCACACTACAGGGTGTTCATGTTCTTCATAATATTAAGAAACTGACCTAGAATCATGATTTTTTTTATTGCTTTGGAAAAAATGTGACCTGTCCCTTTAAGAAAAAGTATCGGTAATTGGTATTGGCGAGTACTTGGAATAAAGTATCGTTACTCGTACTCGGCCTTAAAGTGGTATCGGTGCATCCCTAGCTTTTACTAAGGCTATAATGTGTTTTCATGCATGTTTTCATAAAATGTTTAAGCTTTAAAGTGGGATCATTCATTATGTTTTCAGATGTGTATCGTCCTACATTGATGTGCAAGCAAGGGATCCAAAAGCTCACAGGTTTCTTGGTCACCTTTTTGAGTTTGAAGGAAATGTTGATAAAGCTGTTGGCTGCTACAAGGTACTTGAGCATTATCTTTAAACTGTTTTTAGATGTGTAAAAGCAATTTGTTAGAAAAGCAAAAAATGTGCAGGAATGTCTAGTTCACATATATTTATCTCCTGATGGTAGGTTGCTATAATGTGAGGTCAGGTACTATTTTAAATATGAATAATAAGCTGTAGATAGTTTATTCTTAGATTTACTTTTATTGTCATAACAGAAATTCTGATTGTCGGGGCTATGGAATTTTACTTCATTATATAAAGTTCTTTATTTTATTTCTTCACGTGTTTAATGAACCTGGCTTCAGTTCACAGTAAAAAGTATACTGCTTTTGATTACTGTTATAATGTGTTATTTTTCCTGTCATTTTAGCGTTCGTTGGAACTAAACCCTACACAGAAGGATCTTGTCCTTAAGATTGCTGAATTGATCTGCACTAGTGATGTCAAAGATGGTAGAGCAGAATACTGGGTGGAAAAAGCAGCCAAGCTTTTCCCCGGAAGTCCTGTTACCTACAGGCTAAAAGTAAGCTATAGGAAAGATTTTTGCATTAATTGCATGTTGGATGATGTGATTCATAGCCCTTAATTGTTAACAAGTAACTCTGAATTCGAAATTTTAATATCTGTGGTGTATAGTTCATTAGTTGCCTAAGTCAGTTATCCTGGCTTCGGCAAAGACTGTGCAGTTTAGGCTGTGCTCTGTCTCAGCAATACCTAATAGTGTCCTCACTCTAGCAGTCATATACTTGGCCTGGAGATGTTTTTAATACTTCCAATGCTTTCTTATAAATAGTTTTGTCCCAAAGAGGACTAAGCTTTGAGAGCAGCTGAATTCCTGTTAATGGGCATCAACAATTGCAAACAGAAAATGTGGTGAGCAGCTAATTCGGGTAAAACCAGCAAACAAAATTGAGGATGCATAAAAAGCATGTGGTTAAAAGCAAGATAATTTAGGACATCGTAGCTTCAAGAACTACAATTGCCATTGAACAGGTCAGCTGCAGAGTTTATAATTTTCCATTGTGTCATGTGCTTCTATGTTGGTAGCCTTGCATTTGCTTTCTTTGTTTGCACTTGTAAAGCCTTTACCTGGACATCTGTCTTTATTTCCACACACTTTAGGAGACTAATGGATATGCAGTGTGGGTAACCACATTGCTAACAATGTACTGCAGCTGGAATGATACTATGACAACCATTATCCCCAGATTTTTTGAACCACGTTAAAATGGCCATACAGATGTCGTACAAATGGCCATACAAATTTTCATACAGATGTCGATCTAATTTCGTTTGGATACATGGCCGCCCATTTTTCTACTTTGTGCTTTTTTTTTCCCCCCCTTGTACCTTCTGATAGTCCTCTACCATTACTTGTATGTCACACATATTAAGTTTCTTATTCTGTGGAAGGTTTAGGACAAACTGGAGAGCACAACATTCATAGTGTCAGTCCTGCTGTAGTAAGGGCATATAAACATGGTACTGTGTTCACTAGTGAATAGTGAGATACCATTTCTTCAACTAACATAGGGCCTGTTTAAGCTTATAAAAATAGGTCTCGGTTGTATATATTAGCAGATGTTATTGGAAGACAATTGCCATTATCAGGATGCCTTTTCAAATTGAGGTTCCTTCTTTGTCTTATTTTTGGCCAGGATTTATGGGCTTTTCCAATGCTGCACAGTTCTTAAAACCATGTATTTTGTTTAGGCAGGTTATTTGAATTTTTTGCATTGCTCCTCGTGATTATTTTTAATACTTACCTTTTTAGATGTTTCCAGTACAGGTCTGTGCAGTGTTTTGAGGTTGTGTACCACTTTGGAGTCTTCATTTCTCACGTAGACTGTAGTTATTTCTATATATTGTGGGTTTTTTTTTTCAGGAGCAGCTCTTGGACAATCAAGGTGAAGCAGGCTGGAATCAGTTGTTCGATTTAATCCAGTCGGAGCTGTTTGCAAGGCCCAATGATGTTTTTGTCAATATTAGACTTGTGGAGTTATTTCGGTCCAGTAAAAGACTGGATGAAGCTGTGATCCACTGTTTAAAGCCAGAGAGAAGAGCTTTACACACTCACCTAGAATGGTGCTCTTGTGTTGTGCAAGTTTTAAAGGTATTTATTTCCTTAGTAGTCTCAAATTCCTTGACATATGATTTTGTTTTTGCTTTATTGGTGCTCGGACAAACCGTTTATTCCGTCTGGGATCTGTTTACATGTTCCCTCCTCCCCTGCTTATCCTTGCTCCGACACAGTGGTCACCCTCACCTCACTCCCACTTTGATACATCAATAATCTGACAGATGTGCAGGGCTGCCCTAAATCGAGGTTGTGCCCAGGGTGGAAAGGATGAAGGCAAAGCTGTTTGGGGATCGCCACTGCTGTGGGTTATGGGAAGAGAGAATTATTAAGCCATTTGCTGCAACTGAAGTTCAATCAAATGAATCAGTCTACATGACAAGGGCTAGTTTCCCTGCAGCACCTCCCTCCCTGCCACCTTACAGTCCTCATGCCCATCCCGTTCCAGCCACTATACTTGTATCTCACCCTATAACGTGTCAACCCACATCATCCACCCATCCAGCAAAAGGTTTGCTTTAATGCCACACTCTTTCACACTTTACAAAAGCGGGATGGGGAAACTGGAATGATGTACCAATGCAGTTATAGAAGATTGAGTTTTAATTCTTTGTGTTTTACAGGAATATTTATCCTCTCATACCGCTTCAACTAAAAGCAATTGGAGAACAATTAACAAGGAATTATTGCTTGCACTTGCAGACCTTGTTGTTGTAACACTTTCTGCCAGAGATGTGCAGGAAAGCAAACAAGCACTTAAAAGGTATAATTTCTAATCTTCTGTTGCTTGTTTTGTATGTACCAAGATTTAGTAATATGTTTAGAATTGCCTTTTAAAAGATTTGGCATAGAAAATAACTTTTGAAGTGAATCCTAAGATGAATGTTTTGTAGAGCACTATTGTCTTGTGCAGGTACGTGGGGGAAGATGTATGAGCTGCTGTTTCTGCTAAATGTTCATATGCTTATCCCCTTCTACACATCCTGCAGGTGTCCTACTTACAAAGAAATTGCTGAAAAGAGAGCTAGTATTGGCAGAAAGGGCAAGGGGCAATACTTCAACTTTGCAGTGTGAAATGTCTCTACATACAGTATTTCAAATGTGTGGAGAATAGACCCATAGACCCACCATCCTATTAGTCATCTTAGACTGAGTGAAAACCATAAGATATTTAGATGGTTTATTTCATGGCATTTCATGGCAACATTTACTCCGTAAGGATGCACATTGTAGATTTAGATATATAGCCAATTAGAGGGTGTATCCTCCTTTCTGTTAATGTTGAAAATTCATAGGTGTGGACATGTGGTAAGTAAAATGGGAAAAGTGCCATTAAAAATGGCTTTTTAGTTTGAAACTTTAAATTATCTATATTCCAAGACAAGTTGCAACAAGTTTGTGTATGTGACATTTCTAATATTCAGTCTCAAACTTATTTTAACTATGCAGGCTTTCTTAGATTTATATTTGCTGTTGGGTTGGAGGTCCCCTGAATTCTGAAATTTTTTTGCCGTGCTATATACCTTTTAATTTACAGTGTCTTTTAGCTCCTAATACTGCATTTAAGGGCCTAAACTAAAGCCGGTTCTTCATGGCTCAAATTTCAGCCATTTTTCAGCTGAAATTCAAGGTAGGGGTGGACCTGTTAAGTTGATTAAAAATCCAAGCAGCTGAACAGGGACTGCAGTCATTGTTTGAGCGTTCCGGCAGCTGCAGGTGCCAGCGGTGGTCTGAAGACCAATAGTCGGAACTGGAGATTTCTCCACCCATGGGGAAATTGAGTGACCTTCACAGGCTGAATAGACAAAATCTATACATGAATGGCTAACTTGACAAAAAAAAGTTAACAAAATGGAAAGATTTAGCACTTTAAACACCTTTTCCTCAGCTGCATGCCAAGTGCCGTCTTTCCATCTGAACAATTCCTTAAAGTGATTTTATTGGACTTGTAGCTGAAGAATCGAATCCCAATATATTGTAGCATTTGTGCAGTGAACAAACTAAACAAGACACTGAAATGGTATATAAAATGTTGCTCTCCCCTATCAGTTTTGATCAAGCACTCCTGTCAATGAAGCCCTATGCAGATGGCACAGACGAACTGTCAACTACATTCACTGAAATGCGAGGTCATTACTACATGCATACTGGAACTCAGTTACTGAAAATGGCTCAGCACAATGAAGTTCAGTGGAAGGCATCATTGGAACCAGCTGCACTCTGTTATCTTCTTGCTTTCCAGGTATGTAATTGAATGTATAGTGTTGTATTAAGAATAGTTACACTATAAAAAAATAGAACTCTGTTCATCTGTGCATGTTTCCCCTTCCAATCTACCTCATGCCTTTAATTTATTTAGCCACAATGTAGGACATCAGGGACGTTCTTGCAGCTGACAACTCTTTTTTCTTGTGGTAATGCTTTATTTGGATGTTTAGGTGCCATGGAAAAAATCAGCTAAAGCAGAGGAAAATTCACAAAGCATTCTTGAAGGGTTGGCGTGTGATCGACAAAGTCAATCAGGTAATGTTGATAGTTTTTTGAGGTATTGGTTCCTCAATCACGAATCAACCCCTCTTTCTGTAATGTAAAGATTTGGAATTGAGTATTACTGCTTGGCTGATTACCTTAGCAGCTCTTCTACACCCATTTCCCCTTCCCTCACATTGTGGTGCTCAAAGCTGTGGAAACGCTGGTATTCCAGCTGAGAGTCAATTAGCTTTTCTGTAAACTATATATGTAGTTTAGACACTGTAGTTTAGACAATTGTGATTTTATTGGTTCTCTGTGTGAGCTTTTTAAATACATTACTGAAAATGTTTAGGATGGTAGTATCACAAGTTTGTGCTTATATTTGCCTTTACTTTAACAGGACACTTGCTGCTGAGTCTGAGCCATGGCAAGGATAATTTTCTCAAAGACGTCACGGAAACATTCGCTAACATAAAGGGCCAAAGTAGTTTGATGCAAATGGTGTTTGAAAATGACCTGTCATTGGATGCATCTTTTTTGGGTACAGATGACATAAGCAACATAAGCTGTCAAATTCCAGATCTGAATGAACTACATAGATATGACCATGGTAAGGCTCCATTCTACATGTTCATTATTAAGGTGGTAGTTGGATTAAAGGGCCTCTTTCACTATCCAGGATGCGATCGTGACTGGTGGAGATCACTTGAATGGTAATCCTCTGAATAGAGACACAGAACAGCTGTGATTCTGTAGGACTGTTTAACTTTTCCAGCCTGGCACAGTTTATGCATGGGAAACCTTTCTATTGTTTGTCATCATTGCAGATAGTGGAGCAGCTTTGAGTAGGGGAAATATCAGGGCTGATGGACATTTCTATACAAATGTTAAATTAGTAGTCATACCAGAGGTGGAAACTCTGACTTTTCAGTATTCTGTTCTAATTATCGGACCCGTGAGTATGTCAGTCTATGCGAAAAGCCAACAGACACTTATTTTAAATGTTTCAGTTGTGGAAAATAGATTCAATCGTTGGGTTTCTGCTTGATTAATTAGCTCTTTGGGGGACCTTTTTTTGTTTGCATGCATTCGACCCTACAATAAAGAGCATGGGTTAGAGCTTGTTTTATTTGCCATCATTGTTTTTTCTGTATAACTGTGTGATCATGGGGACCTTGTTTTTGTTCCATCTTAACATTTTGTTTCTTAATTTAATTTCACCCAGAAATGTTATGGTATCCATTGAAATAACTGCCTATTTTTACAATCGGTTAGTGAAGAACCACTGTTTACAGGCGACACTTTTTAGAATAGATTAATTGGACTTTTTAAAAAATGTTTATGCTTTGAAATAAAATTGGGAAAACGCATTTCACATCTATTGAATGCTGTACTAATTCCTTAAAATACAAATGTTGCTTTTTATTTTTCTAGGTGCCATTCGCGTACACAATGGTGATTTGCAGCATTTAACCTGGCTTGGTCTGCAGTGGCACTTCATGTTTTCATTGCCGAACCTTCGCAAGTGGCTTAAGCAGCTTTTCCCTCGGCTACCTCAGGAAACGTCAAAGCTTGAATCCTATAATCCGGAATCTATATGCAGTCTTGATCTGGAGGTATGTTTTTCTGGGACCCATTGATTGCAGATTTCCAACTGAGATTCATAATGATCCTTTTAACCACTTGAAGTCCGTTGTGTTAAACCCTCTTCCTGTTCCGGTCATTTTTCAGTGTTCAGCACTACATACAGTACTTTGATATTTATTTCGTCATGCAACGCTGTACTGAAATTAATTTTATACCATTTTTTGGGGGGGACAGCTTTCTTTTGGTGGTATTTAATCACCACTGGGGGTTTTATTTTTTACTATAGTAAGGAAAAATTACCGGGGGAAAAAAAAAACCTTTCCCCTATATTAAATCACAAAACATTTTTATTACCCACTTTTTTAATAAAATATAAAAGACGGGGTCACATCGGGTAAAAAGACACCAAACATATCAAGCCTTAAAATTGCGCGCGCCCGCAAAACCTCAAACCTCAATACCCAAAATTGGCCATAGGCGACGCTTTAAAAGCTTTTACCGCTCATCAGTTTAGTGTCATCAGTGATTGATGGCCCTAAAATTATTGCTCTCACTCCGACCTTTGCGGTGATATGTAACGTGTAGCACGATTGTCGTTTTTGTCACCTGGCGCATATTTACGTTCATATGTGCGTATGTGTTTTTTTACTTTTGCTCTTTATATGTGACTTATTTTTCTGCTTTTTTTTTTTTTTAAATTATACTTAATGTTATTGCTATCACATAGGGGGATAACAATCCCTCAATATAATAAAGGCACACTGACAGGTCCTCTTTATGGAGACATTAGGGGTCTCTAAGACCTGTCACCTGGGGACCCCCAAAGAAGCTGATGAAGCAGAGATCTGCATCAGCTTCTCTCTGGCTATAGCAGCCAGAGGACTGACAGGTGAATGCGGAAGTGATGTATTACACATCACTTCCGCATTCAAACTACGGAGGGAGGTCAGCAAGGAGGAATATGCTGATCTCCCTCCCATTTCCCTCCCAACCTCCTCCTGACACCCTCCTGGGCAGCAGATGGGGTAGCGGATCCCGGGATTAAAGGTGAGGGTGCAGGAGGCGGGACAGCGGCACTCCCGGAGTGAAGGGGGGTTGCGCGTGCAGGCAGCGCATACAAGCGAACCGGTGGCTGTTTACAACCGGCAGGGTTTTTCTGCCCATGCGCGAGCAGAAAAAAAAAGCTGTCTATTTACGGCAACCCGCCAATGGGAGTTTGCCGTCCGTCCATTTTTTTGCAACGGGTAGATGGCCAGCGGTTAAAGAAATCTTTCTGAGAGAAACAGAGGGTGCTTTTGCCATTTCCTGTTTGTACACATGCTAGTTTTCTGGCAGCTTGCCTTACACAAGTTTCAATAATTGGCGTCTCCTTACCTGGAATAAACATGGGGATTTGGATGTCTGACTTTGTAAGCAAAAACATACTAGGTCTAGAATAGTGGCTTAAACCTTATTTTACCCAGTTGGTCCGTGTACTAGCCAGACAACAAGCCTTTACAGAAGAAGATTGGAAGTAGCAGCCCCCTCCCCCTATTCTCTCCCATGAGAAAAGTAAGGAAGGTAGAAGAGAAATGAAACTGGCATAACACTGTGACCAATTGGATAGTGCAGAGCAATGCAATCTAAGCTCCTTTTGCATGAACATGTTATGATGTGTTTATCTACATAATTATGCAATTCCTGACTTCGTAAAATTCTGCTGTTGCGGAAATACTGGTGTTGGCTATATGAAGCTTCACATAGAGATTAAACTTTTGCAGTAATGAAATATGCCCATTTATATGCACCCCACAGAGCCTTTTAAATGGTATGTGTATGTATTGAGAGTTGTAACATAAAACATGAAATTGCTTTATTTTTTTTACTGGAACTGAATTGTAAATCTTTAAATTTTGTGATCAGTTTTCATTGAAACTTGAGTTGGCTTTATATTGAAAATTATACATTTTGGGGAGCTCGGTGTAGTCTCATTCCTTCTGTAGATAGGCCGGATATCAACTAGATATGTGTCACTCAAGCGATTTAACAGTGGCCTGTTAAAACATAGAGCAGCTTTAACAGTGTGTTTTTTTTTTTTTCTCATTTTGCTTTTAGGTATTTTTACTAGCAGTTATATACACAAGTCACCTTCAATTGCAAAACAGTTCTACATCAAATGACCGCCATCAGCCTCGTTGCTTACCTATGCCGATCTGCAAGCAGCTATTTACAGATAAACAGAGATTGTGGTGGGATGCGGTCTACAGTCTCATTCATAAAACAGCCCAGTAAGATGTTTGTGTTTTTTATATGGATGTTCTTTTTATACTATCAATTTGTTGTAAAATGTTCTGTATATTAATTATTTGTAAATTACATTTGTAAATCCAGGCCTGGTTCTTCAGCTAAACTTCGGCTTGTGATTCAGCATGGGCTTAACACACTACGAGCCTTGGAAAAGCATGGTCTGCAGCCTGCCCTTCTCATACACTGGGCAAGGGGTCTCAGCACTACTGTAAGTGTTTTATGCATAGTACCACTGCAAACTGGAACTTGTAGAAAAGTGACTGCCTTGCACAATCTAACGTATTTCTGTCACCTCAGGGGAACAGTTTGAATTCCTTCTATGATCAGAGGGATTATTTAGTCCGATGCATCCACTACTGGAAGAAATTATTGCCACTGATGGATGTGATCAGACAGAAGAGGAGCATACCTGAACCAGTTGACCCACTCTTCAAACATTTCCACAGCAAAGATATTAAGGTATTTGATTGGGTTTAGGATATTTTATGTATGCTTTGCATTGGTAGCTTCAGATTAACTACTTTTTTTTTTCTCTTGAAGTGCATCAAAAGCCCTGCAGCTCCCTGGTTCTGATAAAATTACTGCAAATGCTGTGTTGACTTGTCTTTCTAAAGCTGTGTTGATTTTGTTTTCAGGGTTTGTTCATTTTAATTTCTTCTGCTTGGCTCCAAAAACAAAAAAAAAGCTTTTGAAGTGATCTTTAAGTGTACATGAGACTTTGAAAAGTAAAAGTTACTTAAGTAGGTGCTGCAACTACTTTGTTAAACAAACCATCTTCTCTGTGTCCAGAGAGCTAATACCAGAAGAACTAAATAAGAGCTCCACTTATAGTGTAACCTTCAATAATCCAAGTCTGTTGGAATGTTTTCCTCAACATCACATTATACAGAAAAAAAAAGTTTTCATAAAAGCTGTACCATTTACTATTAAAAAGCAGTTGTTAAGCTCCAGTTAAGTAATAATGCATATTCAAAATTGTCATCATCCTGCTGCAGGCAGGATTAATTTGTCCTGTCTCTTTGCGTCCCGCCTACCTCATAACCAAACTAACAAACACTAACTTTTTAGCAAGTCACAAAGTGCAGGGGCGGATCTGCATCATACACTTGTAAACACATCCAAGAACTGCACACGGCCTAGTATATTACATGATTATCTGTGAGCCAACATCTTAATCCAGGGTGACATTTAAACAAAGATGGCTTTGTCCCTTCAGAGACACATGAAGCCATGTTGGGGGAAGTGCTGTGAGTCTGTTGGGGGTAATACTTGCGAGTGTTAAAGCCGACCTATATTAACAGTTTCTACTGTACCTGTAGAAGAGGATACAGACGCTCTTTCCAGGATACAGACGCTCTTTCCAACAAACTTTAGCCAGGGAATGACGGCTGCCGGTGGCAAGATTCCGCAGATGGCTTCTGAATGTAAATACAGCAGGTACTGGACGGGTGCAATAGCCAGCCTACTATTGGCCATTTCAAATGGCAATAGCAGGCTGGCTATTGCACCCGTCCACTGCTTGCTGTGCCCTCCTCCCAGCATGGGGAAGAGAGTAAGGGGATCCAACCAACTAATCGATAATGAGAATTGTTGACAACTATTCTCATTGCTATATTATCGATTTTAGATGGTTGCAGCCCTATTAGGTTGTATGTTAAATCTAAAAATGTGTACTTGTCGGGTTCACTTTAATGTTTTCTTTTACCAAGCCACTTTGTATTAACTGTGATATTTCTGAAGCCTTGTAAAGGTACTTTTTGTACTTTGAAGAATTAGGCTTTATGCACAAAACCTGTTGAAAAGAATGTTACTGTCTGCAGTGTACATCAATGGTTGTGGAGAGTGGTATTAGCGGATATGAATAAGTGGAATTGTTCTGACACTTTTATGTTGGAGACCTGTTGCTTACTCGTATTTGATTTTAACCATCCAGTCAATATGCAGTGAGATAGCAATGTTAACTCCTCTGTAATGTGACATATGGTTGAGTGTTTTTAGCCACACTTGTTAACACTTTTAATCTTCTTTTTTCAGTTGTCTGATGTAAGAGATCTTGAAGATGAAGCAGGCATTGCATTTGCCAAAATGGATATTTTGGATGGAAAGCATGATGATGCCATACTAGCTTTTGAAGCCATTAAGAGTGTTGAATCGTACTGGAATCTTGCATTGGTATGTGTGTGTATAGCCAGTAAAATTATTCTGCTAGACTGCTAATTGGAGAGATGCTGTGGAATGTGCAATATAAAATGTAATTTTGTTTGCATTTGAGGTGCAACTCGAATTTGCTCTTATTTTGTTGTTCTATGACTTTGTTTAGATATACCAGAGAAAAGGAGAAGATATTGAGAATGATATGTCCTCTGAAGAGCAGGAGGAATATCGGAATTGTATGCAGAAATACAAGTCATATCTTATCAAGATTCTTGATGAGATTACTGCAGATCCATCCCTGGCAGCAAAGGTAACAGAATATTACTTTTACAGATGAGCGCTTTATGATTAGTTTTTATGTATACATAATTAGGGATGCACCGATACCACTTTTTTAAGACCGAGTAAGAGTATCGATACTTTTTTCCAAGTACTCACCGATACCAATTACTGATACTTTTTCTTAAATGGGGCAGGTCACATTTTTTCTAAAGCAATACAAAATAATGATTTTAGGTCAGTTTCTTCATATTATGAAGAACATTAAATGAATATCATGCCATTGCTAACTAAGGCTTGTATCCCCCTAGTGGGGAAAATAGATGAGCACATGGCCAGACTCCAGAACACTATATTGTATAGTGTGGCACAGCCATATCCAATTCTGCATACTTGGCTTTATATTATAATTTTTTTTATAATATAAAGCCAGGTATGCAGAATTGGATATGGCTGTGCCACACTATACAATGTTCTGGAGTCTGCACATGTGCTCATTTAATTTCCCCACTAGGGTGATACGAGCTTTAGTTAGCAATGGCAAGATCTACTTATTAATTTAATTATTTAAGGTTTTTTTTTTTGAGATATTATATAAAGTTAAACAACATTACAGGCATATATTATTTTTGTTCCATGTGCCCAGCCCCCATGCAGTGCTGGAGTACTAATGGCTAACGATTTTGTTTCTGCCAGGAGATCAGAAGCATTTAAATTACCCTTTATATCATTTTTGTCAACCAGATCTGTAACCAAAATGAACCCTATATACCAAAAAGATAAACCAGCTAACTGGCTGGTTTAAAAAGGGTTGACAGAGGATCGGGACAAGTATTCCAATTACAAAAAGAGTTTATTAGATAAAATATCAGTTTTGGACATAAATATCATATCACTAACTGGTTTTAAAAAAAATAACAAAAAAAGCATGACATACAATTATAAATCTTCAGGTATGCAGATCTGTTTGTATAATGTGCTCTCATTCATATATGCTAATCAGCTGACGCCAAAGGATAATACGTTCCATATAACATATTATCCTTTGGTGTCCGCTGGTATCTGAAATACACGTATTAATCTCCATTGGGAAAAACATGGAAGTTACATAGTAGCACCTTCTTAAAAAATCATCCAATTACAACAAAAATCTGCTCTCTTGGAAAATGAACTAAAATATTCAAATGGTGGTCCTAAAGCTGCTTTGAGAGGTGTTGAATGTGAAAGTATGAAGTGTAGTCACAGCGCTAAAGGATTTTTGATAAATGTGAATTTTTTTTTTTTTAAATATATATGAAACAACCTGAATTGACAACCCTGTGAATAAGTCTTCAAAGAGACCTACCACTGTGGGTATGAAGTACCAGAAAACAGGTGTCCATTAAAGACTGGAAAAAATGCTAATGTGCAAACATTCAAAATAAAAACTGGATCCCCACTAAAATAGGTGAATAAATAATGTAACAGAATATCACAATGTAAAAACCGTAAATGTGCATTTTTTGGTTAAATTCACATCACGGATTGAACTTTTTGGAAAGACTTATGGTTTTCATTGTCTCATTTGTATTACATGCTTGATTGGTGCATATGCTTCACTGTTCTCACTGCTATTTTGCACTTTTTCACATATTTATGAATTTATTGTATGGTATGTAATAATTTTCTAGTTCACCTTTTATATACTAGATTTTACGGTTTTTACATTGTGATATTCGGTTACATTATTTATTCACCTATTTTAGTGGGGAATCTAGTTTTTATTTTGAATGTTTGCACATTAGCATTTTTTCACATTTTTTTCAGTCTTTAATGGACACCTGTTTTCTGGTACTTCATACCCACAGTGGTAGGTCTCTTTGAAGACTTATTCACAGGGTTGTCAATTCAGGTTGTTTCATATATATTTAAAAAAAATTTTTTTACATTTATCAAAAAACCTTTAGCACTGTGACTACACTTCATACTTTAAAAAATCATCCGTTTCTTTCCCCCATGGTGTCAGCTGATTAGCATATATGAATGAGAGCACATTACACAAACAGATCTGCATACCTGAAGATTTATAATTGTATGTCATGCTTTTTTGTTATTTTTGAAAACCAGTTAGTGATATGATGTTTATGTCCAAAACTGATATTTTATCTAATAAACTCTTTTTGTAATTGGAATACTTGTCCCGATCCTCTGTTAACCCTTTTTAAACTAGCCACTCTCGTTAGCTGGTTTATATTTTTGGTATGTATGGTGCTGCAGTACTAACCTGCTGTGCCGTGTCGTCTTCTCCGTCTGCTTCAGCCACTCCGTGTCACAGCCTAGTCATCTGCTCCATTCCGACCTCTTCTCCTGCTGATTGGCCGATTGGATGATGACAGGCTTCCTCACCAGACACTCCTGACTGGTGAGGAAGCCTGTCAATCATCCAATCAGCGGGAGCAGAGGACTTGGAGGAGGAGTTCGCGGCCATTTTCTTTCATTGAAGACGCGATGGGGGCCCTGTGTGCAGCTGTTTCAGGTCCCTGAAGATGGCGGACAGGTACTCGTTTTTTGTATAGTATTAGTATGAGTACTCATGCAAATACTCGGTATCGCCGCCGATACCGATGCTTATATCGGTGCATCCCTATACATAATGTATATAACTGCTTGTTTTTTGTATTCCTTGAAAAAAGCCCATAGTGTAGTCATTTATTTGTCTTTCTATTGTTTATACCGTGTTTCCCCAAAAATAAGACAGTGTCTTATATTTTTTTTTTCTACGAAAAAAGACACTAGGTCTTATTTTCGGGGTAGGTCTTATATTACAGAAACCCCTGAAGATAGTGCTAGGTCTTATTTTCGGGGTAGGTCTTATATTACAGAAACCCCTGAAGATAGTGCTAGGTCTTATTTTCGGGGTAGGTCTTATATTACAGAAACCCCTGAAGATAGTGCTAGGTCTTATTTTCGGGGTAGGTCTTATATTACAGAAACCCCTGAAGATAGTGCTAGGTCTTATTTTCGGGGTAGGTCTTATATTACAGAAACCCCTGAAGATAGTGCTAGGTCTTATTTTCGGGGTAGGTCTTATATTACAGAAACCCCTGAAGATAGTGCTAGGTCTTATTTTCGGGGTAGGTCTTATATTACAGAAACCCCTGAAGATAGTGCTAGGTCTTATTTTCGGGGTAGGTCTTACGGGGAAACACGGTAGCTGTACAAATGTCCTAAACGTACAAGTTTACCTACTGTGCTTTCTATTTAATTCTAACGGGACTATAAGGCCTTGGAAATGGCATTGTATGAAAGGTGGGGGGTTTATGTTAAATAGATAGGTGTGTGCAGATGACCTTACTCTCTGATTTACGAATCCCTGAAAACCCAAATAACAAATAGTGACCACAGATTCTTGGTTGTGTTATGGCCCACTTTCTCCCACCCACCTTCACCTTCCTGTTGGTCACCAAATGCAGTGTTCACAGGCCACCAGGAAAGCTGAGGTTGCAGGGAAGGCAGGCTAAAGTGCAACCAGGAATCTGTTATTTGTGGCCTGGGGTTAAAGGATTCCAGGATGCAAGAAAAGTGATCTGAGAATGTAAGCAGGCACCTAAGGGTGCTTACACTATGGATGACAGGGCTTCTTCTCCTGTCTACTTCCAGGTTCCATTTACACAAATATGTCATTTTTACTGTTCACTACATAGATGTAGCATGCTCATAAAAAAATACTAATTTTGGGGAAATATTCAGAGTAACAATGAATATCTGTTTGCTGTACGATTTTAGCAATATTTAGCATGTAGGGATTGACTGAGTCAGCTATTAGCAGTTATTGATCTTGGATATCTGCTTTGCTGTTGCTTGTTTATTGGAGATGCTTGAAGTGTATGTACTACAACAGTAGATGCAGACTTAAATGCAGAATAGAATTTTTAGACACTGGATCAGCCTTGCCCTGCTGTGCTGTCAACTTAAGTTAGGGAATTTATCAAAACTGGAGCAGATTTGCACTGCAACCAATCAATGTTTCGGTCTCATTTTCCAATCTTACCTGAGCAAACTGAAGATAGAAGCTGATTGGAGCAGCTGGCAATGGCAACCCGATTCTGTCTGCTCCAGTTTTGATAAATAGCCCCCAATGTATTGGGATGGTTGAAATGAAGTCAGCTAGGAAAGTGCAGGTCTTCATTGCTTTAAAGGAGAACTATGGGGTCAGTGTTTTTTCCCCATAGTTCTCCTTAGGGTAACGGGAGGACACAAACTAGCGTCCTCCCGTCACCCTAGGCTCAGTATACCGCGAGCTACAGCTCGCGGTATACTGAGGCGCCGCACCTGGAGCGGATCCCGACTTAGATGACGGGATCCGCCCAGCTGAGTGAGTTACAGCTGGCTCTGCCTATCTAGAGGCAGAGCCAGCTGTACCCGCCCCCTCCCCCGTCCGTTCCGCCAGTCAGCGTTGGCAGATCGGAGTGGGGAGAGGGGAATCCAGCCCCTCCCCCTGTCACGGCAGAGAGCCGTGACAGGATCGAGAGGTGAGTGAACGCCGGTATGTGTTTGCTCACCTCCCGATCTACTGAGCCGACCTGTGACAGTCTCATTGTCACAGGTCGGCTTAGAACTATGAGGTGAGTGGAAATCACTCATCTCATAGTTCTCCTTTTAAGCCTTACGTGTGTGTAACAAAAAAAAAATGGACTGCTTGATATAGTAGGGTTGACATATACATTTTAACTTTTTTGACGTTTGAATGCATGATAGCTGCTTTCCATTTTTGAGGAAACGGCCATTCTATTAATTGCAACTCCTTTTTAAAACAATATTCTTTTTCAATTAGAACAGTTTGTTTACATGTTCTGCTTTCCTGCAGTTGCCAGTGCCTGTTGAATCTGTTGAAGAGATTTTGGATGAAGTAAGAAGAAATCTTAATGAAGCACCTGAAAGTCGAAGCCCAAACTTCAGAGATACGCAATCCTTTATGGCTGCTTCTGGCATAAAGCATTCTACACCATCCCCATCCAAGTTTTCTCGGTCACCCAGTAAAACACCAAAGGTATACAGATTGTAGTGTGTGGGTTTTTTTTTTTTTCTGGATGTGTTTTTTTTTATAGATGGTCACAAAAACATTGATTTAAAACTATCCTTTAAAATTGTATAGATTTTGAATAGAATCCTTATATTTCATGAGCAATTCTTATTTTTTTTTGGACCTATAAGTCTTCTTCAAAGACACCACCTCGTTGGGCTGAAGATCAAAAAACTCTGATTGAGGAGCTTGTGCAACAAGTTGAAGCCTTGAAGGTAAGGAAATGGTTATGAAACAGGTTTTTTTCACCATGCTCGACACCGATGGTTGTTTGAACATAGAGTTGGTGGATATAGCTATTCTGCCTGCATGCTTGTGTGTATGTGGCTGCCTAAGTTCTTTGGCCAGAACAATTTCCCCTTCATTATTCCTTTAGACATGTTAACAATGTTATATACTTAAAATGGCAAAGTTTTGGTTACAGTTAACTTTTTGCTTGAAGGTCAGCTGCAGCTGTACTTTGTGTTGGGTCAGTTAAGTAGGCTATGCAGTGTCAGTGTAAAGATGAGATCATAGAAATCCTTGTTTACAACCAGCACCATGTGGCATTTTATTGCTTTGCAACCAGGTAGGGGGGTTTTGTGCTTCATAGCCAAGACTGCCTCTAGTAAGTATTATTATACAGGATTTATATAGCACCAACAGTTTGCACAGCGCTTTACAATATAAGGAAGACAATACAATTCAAGATGCTAAGGATGGCCCTGCCTGTAAGGGCTTACAATCTAAAAGGGAGGGGGAAGTGATGCATGAGGAGGAAGCTGTGCGGGGATGAATTGTTTGAGAAAGTGATTGTTCAGTGGTTAGGTTGAGGTGGATAGGCTTCCCTGAAGAGATGAGTCTTAAGGGATCGCCTAAAGGCAGTCAGCGTGGGAGGTAGACTGACAGGTTGGGGTAGAGAGTTCCAGAGGATGGGGGAGACTCTAATGAACTCCTGGAGGCGAGCATGGGAGGAGTTGATGAGGGAGCTGGAAAGCAGGAGGTCTTTTGAAGAGCAGAGGGCACGGTTAGGGTGATACTTTGAGACAAGGTTTGAGATATAGCCGGGGCAGACTTGTGGATGGCTTTGTAAGTGGTTAATATTTAGAATTGTATCCTTTGGGCTATTGGAAGCCAGTGTGGGGATTGACAGAGGGGGGATGCAGACACTGAGCGGTTGGTTAGGTGGATGAGTCTAGCAACTGCATTCATGATAGACTGAAGGGGGGGGATAGCCTGTGTAGAGGTAAGCCAATGAGGTGGGAGTTGCAATAGTCAAGATCAGATATAACAAGTGAGTGGATGAGTCATTTTGCGGTTTCATTGGTGAGGAAGGGGCGTATTTTGGAGATGTTACGAAGGTGAAGGTGGCAAGATTTGGATAGTGATTGGATGTGGGGAGGAAAGGTGAGGTCCGAGTCAAGGATGACACCTAGGACCTCGGCATGGGCGGAGCGAATACACGGTTTTTGACTTGCGGGTTTAGAGAAGAATGTGAAACCCCCTTGTGTAGGGGCAACATCTGTCCGGAGTAATTTGTCTGTACAATGGGTCCACACAGCCCACCATAGAACCTGCACAGCCACCTGAGAGTCTGCACTAATTGCTATTTTTCCTAGACTTTCAGATTTTATTAATAAAATCCGTAATCCAATGCAGAGGCAATTCATATTATAGAGTAGATACATTTATATAGTCTTACAGATGCAACCGGCCCTTTGAGGGCAACCATAATGCTGATGCGGCCCACTATGAAATTAAGTTAGACATCCCCTGCTCTAAAGCTTTTTCGTTTTGTGCAGTTCTGCTTTGTTTGGCATTGATGTCACTAACGCATGTGCAGTTCATCACACTTGGCATTCTGCGTGTAACTGTACGGGATGGGATCGTTTGGGCACCCTCACTGATGTGCAGCTCGAGTGAGCTTACGACAACGTACGACCGTATCCTCCCATAGGGAAGAACAGGCTGCTGCGCGTACAATAACACGCAGCACCAGTCCTTCCCAGGAACGGCCCGATACGGCCGTGCATGCTGCACGGATCTCTACAGCCCAACTCTAAGCTGTGTGAATGAGGCCTTATCGGGATAGCGTAGTCATAAATCTCTTAACATGGGCCCTCGCTCTTGCAAGTCTGTTTTACTTGCTGAGGCTCGGCTTTTTTTTGGTCCATGCATACGCAAGACTTACTGATGACTTCAATGGAGGGTGCAAGAAGGGATAGAAAAAAACAATTCTGAGAAAAACAAGCAAGATGGCTCTGACTTCAGCAACAGTACTGATCAAGTAGCCTACAGAAGCAAATTAAAGGTGGCCATACACTTTACAACCCTCGCAAGACTTGTGTCTTGCGAGGGTTGTAAAGTAATTTAAAAAACGTGCGATCTGCCCATCTTGGACAGGCAGATCATACTTGCGATCATCGCAAGCCCAGCCTGCTAAGGGACGGGCTTCCGATGACCGCAATGGTGAATGGGCAGTGTGCACTTGTGCACAACGGCCCATGCGGCAGTTATCTCACGATCATGTTACAAACCAGCTGAAAATCGTACGATTCTCATCTGGTTTTCGAACATGCTCGAAATACAAAAGTCGTGCGACCGTACAGTAGAAACGGTCACACGCTTTCCATACACTTTGCGATTTATCATACGATCACGGGATTTCCCGCGATTATCGTATGGGCGCCTTAATGGCTCAAATACAGTTCTTTATAGCCTTGGCTCTCAACTGGTGGGTTGCCACCCTGTGTTCAGTGGGTTACCGCATGCCTTCCACTTTTCTAGGTGAGAGGCTCCTCTGCCTTCCCTTAGCGCAGCACTGTCGGTTCTAACACCAAGCAGCCATTCAAAATATGCTGCCCGGTGTCAGCTTGTGGATGGAGCTATGGCCGAGAGGGAGCTCCATCCATAAGTGCATTGCTTACAGCTCCCTCGCATTGTCCTGTAGTGGTGGCTGGACTAGAGTGACGTCACATTCTGGCTCTCAGCACCTGTTCAGGGTGTGCAAGGGAGTTGTAACACCAATACACATATGGATGGAGCTCCAGCACAGCAGCCCACACTGCTCCCCAGGCTGAGGATCCACTCCAGTTCTTGTAAGATAGGGAGACTGGGTAAACGAAAAAAGAACACTATTTTTTTTTTTTTGGTGTGTGTGAGATTGTCAGTGTTTTTGAGGGCCCATTCACACTAGTACAGTATGTTAACCCCACGGTCCCGTGCAATTAACTCGGCTTACCATGTAATTGCACCTACTGTGCATTCTGGTGTGGGAGGTGTTGCATTGCCATTCATTTGAATGGCACCTAAACACACCTCCCACCCACAGTTCGATCCCCGCACCGGAATGCACGGTACTGCAATGCTATGCGTTCCAGTGTGGTGTGACTTGGGTCACGACTTATTGACCAAGGACGAATGTGCGTCCTGAGGTTACACAGTTTGAGAACCACTGCTTTAGAGTATTTAGCTGTTTGCTGAACTAAGGAAATGGGCTTCTGAGGGTTTTTTCTGCAATAGATGGTAAACTTCCACTTTTGAAGCTTTAATTGGATAGGACAGCACAGTGGATGTGCATAAAAAAAAACGTTTTGTGTTTTTCTCTGCAGAAAGAAGTACATGAACTAAGAATGAATAATTCAAATGCCAATATGTCTTCCCAACGGTGGTCAGCTGAAGGATTTGCTTCCGAAACAACAACTGATGGATACCATTTACCCCAGGGCTATTATGATGTTCCTTTGACAGGTTTGGCTTTAATTTATTTATTTTTATATATTTTTTTGACTTGTTACTGCACAGTTGTACTATTAGTAATATAACCTGTATTTTTTATAACTTTTTAATAAGTAAAATCTCTAATAGCTTTAAAGTTAAACTACACCAGTTAGACACAAGTAGAAATACAGTTTGAAAAACACGCAGAAGGTGCTGTCCAAATTGGACTCTTAACAGGGTTCTTTAAGAAGATAATATGAAAATGATGGAAAGAGCCTGCCATGGTTGACGTGTGCATCTGAAAATGCTACTTGATTTCCCAGTCCCTCTGCATAAATATTATAATTATAGTTTTATTTTTTTGTTTAACTTGGAACAAATGTGTCTGGTTTTTCTGATCTTATTTTGGGTCAATGCATTGGCATCACAGCCAGGCAGATACACAGTAAACACTGTTATCTGTAACTCCGCTAACCAGCAGTCTCATCTATCCGGCAAAACCAAAATGGGGGTCCATAATGGCAACCCCTTTTCCTATTCCAGGATAGGTTTACTTAAAATTTTAATTGCCGAAATAATATATATTTTTTTTTTTTTTAGCTATCCTAATTGTTCTCAAATGTTTGTATTCAAAAATTATTTTTAACTTTTAATTGAGCATGTAGTCCACTTCAAACTTTAACCTTTTTCTGTGATCTATACTTTAGTTTCCCTTTTTGTAGCTTGAAACCTGATTTTGCTTCCCACTCAATTAAGGACTGGGTTCCACCATCTGCTATACTTGATCAGTGAGGGGAAGGGAATCAAACTGCTAAAGGTATAAAATGTGGGCACCTCCTACCTGCAGTAGCATCCCAAACCTTTGTTATGGCCGAATTCTCAGACTTTTCTTACAGGGAAAGCTTCACCACTTCCTGATGAGGCTTTGCTGCCAGCTCCATCACTACCCAGAGGTGTCTGATCTGTGTATTTTAGAATGGCGCACTGTTTTTTGCCATGACAAGGTGATTTGGAAGGCTGCTGTTGCCATACCTGCAGTGATCTTTCTCTTGGTGACCAATATTTATTTTTTTTTTTTTAAATAGACCATCTGTTCAGATAAATTATGTACTTAGCGTAGCATAAATTGTTTGAACAACTAATAGCAAACTTTTCTAAAATGTATTTTCTCTCTCAAACATTTCAGTTTCTACAACAGCACACCCATCATACTATGTGCAATCTCCAGTTTACAATCCCCAGCAACTACTTAGACCTGTGGCAAATGTGACTCCAACTAAGGTATGTTGGTCTTTTAGTACTTGAAAGTGAAAGTCTGCCAAAACAGTTGTGGCCAGTTCACACCAATTGCGGTGTGTTCCAGAGCGGTAGCACACTAACGCACACCAATCTTCCCCCTTCGTTCTGAGGTGCGAGGGGGCGGAGCGGTGCATTGAAGTCAGTGGCACAGCAGCCTCTGAGCATCCACCCCCCCACCTGCAGTGCAATCGGACATGTGGCAAACCATTGCCTGCGTTCCGGTCCTGTGTGATCGGACTGGAACAAAGGGGGGAGTTTAGTGTAAGATTGCTGAGCGTTCCAGCGGCTACCTTCTACATCAACTTCTAAGAATGTTAAAGACGTTGTGGCAGTTGTAACACTAAGTTGCCTTTTTAATTATCTGAAGCCCCTTTTGTGAACCGTGAATCCTCCCTTATGCATGATTTCATGGCCGGTATGCAAAATGAAATGGTGGCTACAGTTCAGTTTTTTGTCCACATAGGAGATATGCTTCGCTGTCCATGTTGATCCTTCGTATCAGGTTCAGGCTCTATCTTGGGACCACCACTGGTGGTGGGCAATTTTTGGCACGCTTTGTTGCCTTAGATTTTGTTGCTTCCGCCTTTCCATGGTATCATTTTACGCCTGTGTTGCTAGGTTCATGGTGGCGAGAGTGTGAATGCTGTGGTGTAGTCCACTGACAACCCAGCGGCTGTCTGTAGGTATGGTGTTAATGATGTGCACCATTCGAACAGCCAGGGCACCAGTGTGTCCAAGATCTAATTTTCTTAGCATGCTGTGCCTTTCAGCTCTTTCCAGTTTTTCTGCAGTGGTTTGCTCCCAGCACTCCTGTGCTATGAAAATTATTTTTACTGTGATTGGGCTCGGCGGATCACTGTACAGCCATGGATGTTTCTAAACGCTGGCGTGTGGGAATTTTTTACTTTGTTCCCCACTTGTTTGTAGGTTGGTGTTTCGTGGTTCTGTAACCCTGTTGGCTTTTCCGGAGGCTGGCAGGAATAACAATCGCCAGACACAGCACGGTTCTTGGTCCAGCAGCCTGTTTGTTTACCAGGTGATATGTTGTCTGTGGGATGGAGGCTTTATTCCACCCAAGGCTTTACACAACCTCAGAAGTCTGGGATCTGGCATAGAAATTTTTGATATGAGAATCTAGGGATGCACCAATATCTAGTACCGATATTTATATTTCGGTACTCGCTGATACGAGTACTGGTACTCTGTAGCATAGAGCCGGCTTCCCGGCATCAGGGAGCCAGGCAGCGTGATTGCCCAGGAATCGGAATCCATTCTGTTTGGTCGGCTCAATGCTGATTGGCCGGGAAGCCGGCTTCCCACCCAATCGGGATCGAGGCCGGCCAAACAGATCTGACCATATGGTGACACGACCCGCAACCCTGCAGACACCTCATTCCCCTCACACATAATCCACATGATCCTTAGCAGCAGTCATTACTGTACCAGTACCTCGGCCAGCTGGGCAGAGCTCTCCCGACTCTGTCCACGTCTCTTGTGTGTACAGCGCCCACGTGATCGGCCCCCAGCCTGCTACAGTTAAATACACTCCTTTCTTTAAAGACCCCACCAATAAGCAGTTAGAAACCCTCTGTAAAACTTTTCTTCATCCCGGCTGTGTTTTTACTTTGTCTTACCATGGCTGACTGGGTCAATCCCTTCACCATGGTTCATCCCTTGATTTATAGGACACATGGAGCAAATGGCTGCAGCTTTTAAAGTCAATTTT
>NW_017307421.1:370594-381831 GCF_000935625.1 Nanorana parkeri | reverse complement strand
TGGGGCTACCCCTGCACTGCAAGGGTTCACTGCTCATGTGTCTAAAAATCATCTATAATGCACTCTATAACAATATTACAACAATAAACGTTGTAGAAATGCATAAATACAGTGGTACCTCAGATCACAAACTTAATTTGTTCCACGATTCTGGTCGCGAACCGAATCAAACTGATCGGACCGCGATCTCCACTAGAGGAAGCCACGACCATGTGTCAGAACAGGGAAGATGGCTGCAGTTGTGTTCGTCACCCGATGCGGAGTTTGCACTGTATTAGAATGATATCCTCCAAATATATTAATATCCAAAAAAGCTAAAGTATATTAAATGCTATCCTAAAATGCATACAACCCCCTCTTTATAAAATAGTGCTATAGTCACAAAGGGATTTCAGTCAATATACAAGTGCAAAGAATGCAAAAGGTAAAAAAAAAAAATTATAAATCAATCCGTGGCTGTATTCAATCAATAAATAGTCTGTTATTAAACCTGCTGTAAAGTGCTTTAGTGCAATAATTCAATATGGTGTTCAATGTAAGTGGTGAACAATCCTCCTCCCATGTCAGACAACACCTTTTTATTTAGATGGTTGGCCTTTTATATCGATGTGCAAGGTTCCTCCCTGCCATGGCTCTAATGATGCCTCATATTAGCTCATAAAAGAAAATCATAAAGGCTCCAATAGTGTATAGTAAGTTAAAACGACTTATTCAAATACTGTATAAAACCACTCGCTTGTTGTGAAGTGATCATTATCCAATATCAGCACAATATTCTAGCGTTCTCACAAACTTTTTTGCTTGCAGTTTTCTGGTTCCCCTGTAACATCAGCATGTAAACACGCACCCCTCAAATAGTTTTGCAGTGACTGCAGCATTAGACCATCCTACTGGAAGGTCTTCGTATTCAATCGGACAATGGTGCCACTAATCATTCATCTGGCGGGAGCCAGAAGTCTCTGTGCGGCAAAAGGAGCCTTAAAGAATAACTCCGGGCATACATTTTATTAACTCTTCCAGTGGGACTTACCCCTGCATTGCAAGGGTTCACTGCTAGTTTTTGCCTAGGGTGTAAAAAAAAAAAAAAAGTTGCTCACCTGATCCCCAGCCGGCCAGCATTTAGACCTGTCCTTGGAGCATCTCTCCCCCTCTGCAGCAGTCTGGGAATCCTTATGTTATCAGTCCAATGCAGTGTATTGGACATGAGGACGTAGAGGGACATAGTCACTGCAGCGTTGGGGGAGAGAGGCTGGAGGGAGTGCTGCCAGCTCAGAGGATCCAGGTGAGTGTAACCTCCCTTCCTAAGCTAAAATGAGCAGTTAACACTTGCAGTGCAGGTGTAGCCCCAATGCAAGGATCAATCAAATTTCTGCCTGGAGTTCTAAACTGTTAGCTCTTGCTAAATAACCAATATTATAACTGTATGACCATCATAAAGTGAATTGAGTAGAGCAGCTCTAGGCTCAGTGCTCATCTCCTCTGTCTTCAGTCCATGAAGTCGGCTCACGGCTCGGCTCACGGCTCTTGAGTTTGAGCATTGGCAAGACTAATCTAAAATGTTGGAAGTTTTTTTGTAATAACATTTTGCATCATAGAATAATTCACATCTCAATATATTTCTTGTCCCCACAGACATCTGTTTATCCAGGGACCAGAATGGCAACTCAGCAGCACATGTATGCTATGCATACGCCACCAGTTCCTAATTCTGCAATATGTGGCCATGCCCTTCGCTTTGAATCGCCTGCAACAAATATTTTGTCTCCCCAAACTGATGAATACTACAACTACAACTTGCCACAAAACACTGCAACTCCCACGCTTCCTGAGCCAGGGTATTTCACAAAGGCTGCTCTGGGCACTCAACCAGCCAAAGGAGATTTTGGAAAGAACAGCTTTGTTCAACCAATACAAAGTGAGGGTCCCAAACCTTCTCCATTTACAACACCTTTACAGTCAACTCCTACGTTTAAATTTAATTCAAACTTCAAATCAAATGATGGAGACTTTACATTTTCCTCTAATCAAGGTGGAACACCAGCTACTAATGGTAGTGAATGTTTGCTGCGGCTCCTGACATCTGATAAACCCGTAAGTGATCAGGGAATACAATCCACGCCTTATGAGACCAACACTGATTCAAGGAACATGTTTAGGTTTGGTGAGAAGAATTTTTTGAATAACCTCCCAGAGGGATCAAATCAAACACAAGAAAATAGTGCAACATTTGGCCAAGGTGATAACATATTTAGTTTCCAAAGTTCTGCTAAGTCAACTTATGGCCATCCAACAAAAGACCACAATAAAAGTCATGAATCTGATGTAGGAAGTGAATATGTAGCAGAAGATGGACCTCATTTTGAACCTGTAGTGCCATTACCAGAGAAGATTGAAGTGAAAACTGGTGAGGAAGATGAAGAGGAGATGTTCTGCAACAGAGCAAAACTTTTCCGTTTTGACACAGACACAAGAGAATGGAAGGAAAGAGGTGTAGGAAATGTTAAGATCCTAAGACATCGTGTGTCTGGTAAGATACGCCTGCTTATGAGAAGAGAGCAAGTGCTGAAGATTTGTGCAAACCATTTAATAATTCCAGATATGAAACTGAAACCACTTGCCTCATCTGACAAATCTTATGTGTGGCACGCCTATGATTATGCTGATGAAATGCCCAAATCGGAGCAACTTGCAATTCGCTTTAAGACTGCTGAAGAGGCTAAACTTTTTAAAGAAAAATTTGAAAAAGCCCAAAAATTACTGCAAACTACAGATGGCAGCATTGATGCTCCAAAACCTAAAGTTGAAAAGGAATCTATAAAGGCAGGTTTTGCGGCCCCACAAAGTTTTTCCTTTGGATCTCAAGTTAGCTCTTCAGCACAAGATACAAAAACCGCAAACCCTGGAAAAAGTTCTCTAAACATGTCAGCTTCTGCTTTCACGTTTAGTAAAGATACTTTAACAAGCAAGACCCTCTCTGCAGAGCACCCAATAAGGAGCAAAGACCAGTGGGCCTGCAGTAAGTGTTCCACTATGAATGACACTGCAAACAAACAGTGTGTTCGTTGTCACCCTTCAGATCAGAGCAGTAGTGGGTTCGCAATCCCTCAAAGTGTCACAGGTTTTAAGAATACTGCAGTTTCACAGGGTGCTTCATTAGGGTCAGCCTTTGTGAAGAAAGCAGGGCAGTGGGATTGTGATGTATGCTTAATAAGGAATGAGCCATCTGCAACAAAGTGTGCTGCATGCCAAGCTCCGAATCCTGCCAGTGCACAGACCACAGCAACATCTGCATCATCTTTCAAGTTTGTTGCTCCTGAAAGTAATTCACAAAAAGATTTTGGGGGTTTGTTTGCAAAGAAGGAAGGACAATGGGACTGCAGTACTTGTTTGGTTAGGAATGAAGCCAATGTTTCAAAATGTGCTTCTTGTCAAAGCCCAAAACCACAACCAACAAGTAATGCAACTGGTCCTCCAGCGCAGACATCTGGGTTTACTTCCAGCAAGAGTCAGAATGAAAGCTTGGGAACCATGTTTTCACGAAAGGAGGGACAGTGGGATTGCACTGTGTGTTTAGTCAGAAATGAAGCTTCAGCAGCCACATGTGTTGCCTGCCAGTCTGCTAACCCCAATGCAAAAAGTGACACTGCAGCAACCGAGGTAAAGCCAGCCTTTACAGCAACATCTGCATCATCTTTCAAGTTTGTTGCTCCTGAAATTAATTCACAAAAAGATTTTGGGGGTTTATTTGCAAAGAAGGAAGGATCATGGGACTGTAGTACTTGTTTGGTTAGGAATGAAGCCAATGTTTCAAAATGTGTTGCTTGTGAAAGCCCAAAACCACAAAGCAATGCAACTGGTCCTCCAGCGCAGACATCTGGGTTTACTTCCAGCAAGAGTCAGAATGAAAGCTTGGGAACCATGTTTTCACGAAAGGAGGGACAGTGGGATTGCACTGTGTGTTTAGTCAGAAATGAAGCTTCAGCAGCCACATGTGTTGCCTGCCAGTCTGCTAACCCCAATGCAAAAAGTGACACTGCAACAACTGAGGTAAAGCCAGCCTTTACATTTGGGATTAAAGCAGGTTCTGAATCCTTTGGGCCACCTTCCACTGGGTTTAAATCCAACTTCACTGGCAAAGACTTTAAGTTTGGTACAGCAGATGATGATAAATCATCCTTCGGTTTCAAACCAAGTGCAAATGAAGATACTAAACCTTCCAAAGAGGGATTCAGCTTTACAATGCCTTTCAGCTCTACTTCTTTTACATTTGGCACTGGTGAGGGAAATGCATTTGAACAGGTGAAAGAAGCTGCTCCACTTTTGAAGGCTGCTTTGGGTGATAACATAGATGTTCCATCAGCTGAAACTGGGGAGCAGTATGAGGAAAATAAGCAAAAACAAAGTGGTGAGATGTTTGAAAACACTGCTAACAGCTTTTCTTTTGCTGATCTAGCCATATCTTCTTCAGAAGGGTTTGCTTTTGGTAGAAAAGACCCTTATTTTAAAGGATTTTCTGGTGCTGGTGAAAAACTGTTTGTATCTAAAAGTGATAAAGTTGACCCAGCAAACACCCCTGCGGAGCAAGAGGTTACAGAAGAGCTTTACAAGACAGAGGATCGTGACGATATCCATTTTGAGCCTGTTGTGCAGCTTCCTGATAAAGTAGAAATAGTGACAGGGGAAGAAGATGAGAAAATACTTTATTCTCAGAGAGTGAAATTATATCGGTTTGATCCAGACAGCAGCCAGTGGAAAGAGCGTGGAGTTGGCATGTTCAAGATTCTTAAAAATGAAGTAAATGGGAAGCTACGAATTCTTATGAGACGAGAACAAGTGCTGAAAGTATGTGCAAACCACTGGATCACAACCACCATGCACCTAAAACGATTGTCTGGCTCTGACCGTGCCTGGATATGGATGGCTAATGACTTTTCCGATGGGGATGCAAAATTACAACAGTTAGCAGCAAAGTTTAAAACACCAGAACAAGCTGATGACTTTAAAAGCAAATTTGAAGAGTGCCAGCGCCTGTTGTTGGATATACCTCTGCAGACACCCCATAAGCTCGTAGATACAGGGAGGACTGCACACTTAATCAAGAAAGCAGAAGAAATGAAAACTGGTCTTAAAGATCTGAAAACCTTTTTAACGGATAAGAGTAAACCCGCTGAAGGGGATTCAAATCTTAGGGTTTCTGAAAGTCTCTTAAAGAAAACCTCTGAATGCACTGAACCCAGTTATGAGTGGGATACATATGACATGCGGCCTGGTTCTCTGGATGGCAATTTGGATGATTCCATATATGCATCTCCTCTAGAAAATAGTCCTGAAAAAGGTGATCTTTTTAGATTTGGAGAATCTACTGTAGGCTTTAACTTTAGCTTTCAGCCTGCACCAAGTCCAGCAAAGTCACCAACAAAATTAAACCAAAGCAGAACTTCTGTAGGTACTGATGAGGAATCCGATGTGACACAGGAGGAAGAACGTGATGGTCAGTACTTTGAGCCTGTTGTGCCTTTGCCGGATCTTATTGAAATCACCAGCGGAGAAGAAAATGAGCAGACACTTTTCTGCCACAGAGCTAAGCTTTACAGGTTTGATAAAGATATTAATCAGTGGAAAGAGCGGGGTATTGGTGACCTAAAGATTTTACAGAACTATGACAACAAATCAGCTCGAATAGTAATGAGAAGAGATCAAGTGTTAAAATTGTGCGCTAACCAACGTGTCACACCAGACATACACCTGGAGCCAATGAAAGGGGCTGAGAGAGCATGGGTGTGGACTGCACACGACTTTGCTGAAGGTGAAGGCAAAATAGAATTATTTGCTGTGCGTTTTAAACATCAGGAGGTTGCAGACCTGTTCAGGGATGTCTATGAAGAAGCCAAGTTTGCACAGTCAACAGACAGCTTGCTCCCCCCATTTTCTGCACGTGTCACCACACCAAAGGCTTCACCATGTGGAAAGGCTGCTGTGGCCATTCTGGAAGAAACCACAAAGGAAAAAACTGATTTCCCAGCTGTAACACCTGCTTCTGGGGCAGAATTGGATGCAGAATCTGATGCAGTAAGCTCATCAGAAAAATCGCCACCCAAAAATGTGGTGTCTCCTCCCAAGTTTGTATTTGGGTCTGAAGTAGTGAAAAATATCTTTGGCACAGAGAAGAAGGCTTTTACTTTTGGAAATTCTTCTGGAGCCGGGACATTGTTTGGTTTCAGTTTCAATCCTTCAAAGACTCAAAATTTGGAGGAAGACGAGCAGCCTCTTGAACCCACCCCAGGAAATAAAGAATCTAAGTCTTATAGTAGTATGAAAGGCACACCTGCTGTTCCCCAGAAGTCACTGGAACAGGAGGTTTTGCAAAACGCTTTAGTCTCCTCTTCAACATCAACATCCACACCGCCATTGCAGATACCAGCTAGAGGTAAGCTATCTTTTATAATGTCCGTTTCCTTTTTTTTTTTTTTTTAACACCTTACAGATTGCAGTTGTCACAGATATCCTCTAGAGACTTTTAATGCTTTATTTTGCAGTTATTTAATTTTATACAGCTGTGGGGAAAATGTAACTAGCAAAGTCTGCCAGTTAGGATTTCCCCTTGTGCTCATCCTAATGAAGGTGCGGAGTACACAATGTACAGCAGTGTAACCATGTAGGCGTATAGGGCATACAGCAGTGTGGAGTATTCCTTAGTACTCAATGTAGGACAAGGTAATGGTCCATTTTTGCTTACATTTTAAAATGCACTGGTAACTAAAAAGAAATGCATAGCGGCAAACACAGTGGCTGTAGAAAAAGCACTGGTCACTTGAGCGACAGGGAGAGCACTTAACATCTGTGTCAGGGCATGTGAAGCTGCAGGGGAACACATTAACCAGGAGAGACTTAAAAGCTAAACTCCCCAAATAAGATCTGACAGTAGGAGATGGCATTTTTAAAAATCTACAGCTGCTTAACAATAGCCACAGGAAACTGAGCTTTTTTTGAGTGACTTTTTTTAGCCGAGGGTGCTTAGGAGGGTTTGCTATAGGCATGAATGGGAAATGAGCTGCCTGTCAATTTTGAGCAGCAACAGTACCAACTGCAATTCTGTTTACAACACCAGATAGCCCATCCACTGCATTAATGGTATGGCATAGTGTTTGACAAGCATACATTGGGTATAATGTGTTCAAGAGCTGAATCTGTGCTGTTTTCCTTAAGGTGGCCCTACATTGTATGATTTTCGTTCAAAATGTTTTGTTTCTGGCATGAACCCTCATTCGTTTATACCTGAACTTCCCCATCAAGCATGGTCAAGTGTCGATTTCGAAAATCATCCTTTAGCCATACTAACCAATACATTTTTGACGAACGACGGAAATCGTTTTTTCTTTTGCGCATGTGCTCTGTTCTTGCTAAGATTTTTGACAAACGAAAACCCCACAAATTAATAGTTTTTTCGGTCAGAACAATTTTCCAACCTGACCGATCGAAATATATTTCAATTACAATATCAAAACAGAAAATCGGCGCTTTACCATCAAATCGTACAATGTATGGCCACCTTTATTCAAAGAAAGAGAGAGGCAGACACTAATCTAGGTGCCCCAGGCACCTAGATTAGTGTCACCAATGCCTGCCCTCTGTGTAGCTTTTACGAGCGCTGCCGCATCTTACTGGGTGAAAACTACATCCGCAACCAGGAAGGAGGAGGAACGGAAAAAGAGCTTCCCAGCAAGCCTGAGCAACCAGGAGGAACCAGAAACATCAGTGACACTAATGTAAAATACAAGGTTCTGAATAAAGCCAGTAGTAAGATGCAGAGTAGGTAAGGAAAAAAATCATTCACAAAGTGAAAGTCAATTTTGACAGTTGTGCCTCTGATTCAGACACAATATAGGGAAGAATCCCAACACAGCATTAGCCTGCCACTTATACTCATGAAGGTGAGTTTCCAGTGATGGGTGTCAGTGAAAACTGCCTCAGCTCTGCTCTGGACTGACGCATGCATAAGGAATACCCCGATATACTGTCCTGAATAGTGGAGTTCTGTGTGACCTGGAACACAAACGCTAGTCACTGCCAACTGCAGGCCTGTCGCAGAGGGAACACCAGTATAGGTAATGAACTGGGAACCTGTGCTGCTGGTCTAGCTGGAGAGTTGTCCAGGGTTTCCATATCCGGTGCTGAATTCATCAGTAGCTGTAGATGACCATAGAAACTTCCAGAAATTCAGGGTCTTTCGCAGAAGAATCACTGGTATAAACCTGGGAAAACCTGCACTTAGCTAACTATGCAGGAATCTACCAGCACCCTTGGCTGACTGGCGAAACTTTTCAGGTTTTCATATATTTGGCTTGAATTGACCTCCAGCTAGCTGTTGATGGTAGAAATCTTCCAAACACAGAGAGCTGAAGAAAACATGTCCACTTTTCTGAGGACACTAGCAAAAACTGAGGTATGATGGTTGTGGGTGGGGGTTATCCTGTGCTGGCTTTTTTTTTTTTTTGTCCGTGTCCATTTCTGCTGTAGACGGCAGTATAACCCAACAGTCTAGGAATTCCTGTGTCCCTTAATGGACGATTATGAAATAAATATTTTAAAAACTGACACCTTTTTTTTTTTTGCAATAGTCACAGGAGAACATATACTTAAGTCCTCCTGTGACCAAAACTCAGCTTATATTGCCTGCTATATGCAGACAGTGCAGAACTGTGCTGCAGTCAGGACAGATATTGTCGGGATCCACCCCCCGGTCTGACAACTAGTTCTGCCTCTATAGAGGCAGAGCCAGCTGTGTCCGCACCCTGCCCTGTCCGTTCCTCCAGTCAACGCTGGAGGAACGGGGAGGGGAGAATCCCTGGAGGGAGCGATGACTGGCAGCCACTGCTCTCCAAGGAGAAGATCATGAACTGAGTGATCAGCCGTATGTGAACGCTTGTTCACACCATGCCTGGATCATGTCCAGAGCAGAACAGTTTGGTCCCAGACCAAAAAAGCATCCCAATGTATTGCTAATGGTATTTCTGGGCTCTGTTCACACCAGCATAGTACATTCCGGACCAGACAAAACCAATACTGCTTGTCTCATTTTTCTCTGGTCTGGAATGCACTGGAACGCATGTAAACGCTTTGAACGCACTGGACTGCACCTGAAAACCCATTTTAAGCTTAAACTGCTCGCATGCTGCAAAATTGTGGTAAAATGGAATGCAACGCGTTCCAGATTTGGTCCTGTAAATGGTGGGAACCTGGCCTTCATCCAGAACAAGCATGCATCCTCCAAGGAACAAGCTTGTTCAGAAGAGAAGCTGTTTTGGCAGCCTTCAGATTTCTCTAAAGGTTTACTTCATAGACCTAGATAGGCATCATGGGTATTCCTGACCCATGGACCTAGGATATAGGAAGGCACAATGCAGAGATGGAGAAAAGCCCAAAAGAGCAGAAAGTTTCGAACATTAGATAAAAAGAAAGACGGGGCAATGGTGATTTTACAAAACTACATCTGAACACAATAGGCAGAGTACAACCCACCAGAGGGGTGACGGGGGGTAAAATGGAGGAGGTGCCCAAAGTGTGGAGTGCTGAGCAGGTAATGGAGATAACCAGAAGAGAACAAGGACTACGCTGCAAGTATTAGTATTGAAGAAATTAAAAAATGTTGTCCGCCTATTGTGAAAACACGGACGGACTCTTTCCCTTGGGTGGAGGTGCCTGTAAGTAATTTTTTTCTGCTTGCGTGTACTGTATCCTTCTGTGGATGTAAACAGCCCGTACCGACTGTTTGCATACAAGCGTTCAGCCTGTTATCCCAGCTCTGCTGTACCCCTTGCGGGCCCAGGAGCACCACGTTGGCTGTTTCCAGTGAGGAGAGATCAGTATTTCCCTACTGCTGGTCTCTACCTCTATCTAAAGGAGGAAGCGATATGTATTGCATCACTTCCGCCTTTAGATGTCATTTCTCTGGCTACTATAGCCAGAGAAGAAGCTGGTGAAGCAGATCTCTGCTTCATCATTTTCTTTGGGGGTCTCAAGGTGACGGGTCTTAGAGACCCCTGATGTCTTCATAAAGAGTACCTATCATTGTATATTGGCTATGACATAGGGGAATTGTTAGCCCCCTATGTGTTGGCAATAGTTAAGTAAAGTAGTTCTAAAAAAAAAAAATTGTGTGTGTGTATATATTAATTTTTTTAAACGTAAAAATGAAGGCACCCTGCATGCATGCATGCGTCTGGTGCGCCTATGTGAGAAAACAACAATTATGCCACACATGTTGCATATTGCCACGAACGTGGAAGTGTGAGCAATAGTTTTTAGGACCATTAATCATGGACACTAAACTGATGAGCAGTAAAAGCTTTTAAAGCGTCGCCTATGGCCAATGTTGGGTATGGTAGTTTTTTGCAATTTTGTGGGTGCACGCATTGCTAAAGGTGTGCAGGGAGTAGGGAAATCTCAGGAGCTGCACACAGAGGAGGGGTGAGTGGCAGAGAGAAGAGCTAGGCTTTGATGAAATATGTTCCTTGTGTAGACATTGATATTGAGAATCTTGTGTTTGAAGAGTGTATTGTGCTGGTGGAATATGCTCCTGGTGGGGGAATCATCTAGCTGCAGAACAGGAATTTGGCTATATACTACATAGGAGAGCATAAGATGTCTCCTCATTTCTCTGAAGTGAGAAAACAGAACTTGGCATTTGGTACCTTATTTCTTTCCCTATACATACACTATTACCAAAAGTATTGGGACGCCTGCCTTTACACGCACATGAACTTTAATGGCATCCCAGTCTTAGTCCATAGGGTTCAATATTGAGTTGGCCCACCCTTTGCCGCTATAACAGCTTCAACTCTTCTGGCACAATGTCCACAAGGTTTAGGAGTGTGTCTATAGCAATGTTTGACCATTCTTCCAGAAGCGCATTTGCGTGTTCAGGTACTGATGTTGGACGAGAAGGCCTGGCTCGCAGTCTGTAATTCCAAACTATCGGGTTGAGGTCAGGACTCTTTTCAGGCCAGTCAAGTTCCTCCGCCCCAAACTCCCTCATCCATGTCTTTTATGGACCTTGCTTTGTTCACTGGTGCGCAGTCATGTTGGAACAGGAAGGGGACATCCCCAAACTGTTACCACAAAGTTGGGAGCATGACATTGTCCAAAATGTCTTGGTATGCTGATACCTTAAGAGTTCCCTTCACAGGAACTAAGGGGCCAAGCCCAACCCCTGAAAAACCCCACATCATAATCCCCCC
>NW_017307421.1:314885-370422 GCF_000935625.1 Nanorana parkeri | reverse complement strand
GGAGCATGAAATTGTCCAAAATGTTTTGGTATGCTGATGCCTTAAGATTTCCCTTCACTGGAACTAAGGGGCCAAGCCCAACCCTTGAAAAACAACCCCACACCATAATCCCACCTCCACCAAACTGTACACTTGGCACAATGCAGTCGGGCAAATACCATTATCCTGGCAACTGCCAAACCCAGACACGTCCATCAGACTGTCGGATAGAGAAGTGTGATTTATCACTCCAGAGAACACGTCTCCACTTCTCTAGAGTCCAGTGGCGGCGTGCTTTACACCACTGCATCCCACGCTTTGCATTGCACTTGATGTAAAGCTTGGATGCAGCTGCTCAGCCATGGAAACCCATTTCATGAAGCTCTCTACGCACTGTTGTGCCAATCTGAAGGCCACACGAAGTTTGCAGGTCTGTAGCTATTGACTCTGCAGACAGTTGGCGACTTCTGCGCACTTCATGTGCTGACCCCGATCTGTCATTTTACGTGGCTACCACTTTGTGGCTGAATTGACTAACAGTTGACTGTGGAATATTTAGGAGCAAGGAAATTTCACGGAACACCTGAATCCAATGATTTTGGAGTGGTGTCCCAATACTTTTGGCAATGTAGTGTATATTCAATTTTCTTCATACAGGAATATGCTTTTAGTTGATGTGTAAAAGGGTAGTGTTGCACAATACTACCTGCAGAGTATACTGAGACGCTGCAGCTGAAACGGATCCCGACAATTGTCTGGATCCGCCCAGCTGCATGAGTGACAGCTGGCTCTGCCTATCTAGAGGCAGAGCCAGCTGTACCCTCCCCCATGCGTTCCGCCAGTCAGCGCTGTGGGGATCGGACAGGGGAGGGGAGAATCCAGTCCCTCCCCTGCCACGGCTCTCTGCAGTGACAGGATCGAGAAGTGAGCGAGCGCCGGTATGTGTTCACTCACTTCCCGATCTACTGAGCCGACCTGTGACAGTCTCATTTTCACAGGTCAGCTCAGATTATGAGGCTAAGTGAAAAGCACTCGCCTCATTCTCCTTTTAAATATAAAATCTCCAATGGAAAGATGAAACAAGTTCTATGTCCATCCTTAGAACAAATTCTGTTTTCTTGTAATAACTTTCTGTGATCCTAGCTGCCCTGCAGCCATCAATGGCACATTCATTTTTTTTTTGTTCCCCTTTTCTCAGTACAGTAATACCTTGGTTTACAAGTAACTTGGTTTGAGAGTGTTTTGCAAGACGAGCAAACATTTCTGAAAAATTTTGCCTTGATATACAAGCAATGTCTTGCAATAAGAGCAAAATTTTGTAGAAAAGCGCCACCCGAATAAGGCTGTAGCAGTGCGAGCGATGAGTCTAACGACAATGCAATGTCACATTGGATAGATTCCTTGTTAAGGTTTCACGAAATGAAAAAGATTCCATTGAGTCAAGAGATAGCAGTGATTCAGTTAGTGATAGTGAAAGTCGTCCTACACAATAATCCTCCTCTCTCTTGTCCCCCTCACACCAGCCACGAAGGTACCGGTAATTGGTTTATTTTTTTATTTTGTACAGTATTATATTACAGTACAGTATTGTAATCATTTTATATGAATATTTTTGGGTTGTGGAACGAATCATCTGAATTTCCATTATTTCCTATGGGGAAATTCGCTTTGATATACAAGCGCTTTGGATTACAAGCATGCTGCCGGAAGAATTATGCTCGTAAACCAAGGTATTACTGTATGTCTCAATCATGCTACTTATTAATTGCATAAGAGTTTGCAAGCTATATAAAGGGTGCACATTTGTTAGGTTAGTTTGTACAAACGTGTAAAATCTACATGTAAATTTAGTTCACAGGTTTATGTAGATAGAATTTACACTTGAAAAAAATGTACATTTCCTCTCCAGTTCTTCCTCATTTCTCCAGGGCCCATTGCAGCTGTGCATTTTTATATTTCTGTTTTTGTAGGTTTTGAATTTAGTCTTTTTAAATCTAATCCTGCTGCCTTTTGGACGTGTACAACTCCCACCAAACCTGACATGGAAGGTATTTGGAAGTGATGTGCTGTAGTAGCCAGTGGTTGAGCAGACACTGATCACCTCTACATGTGTATTGTATCTGTTTGGGAAACAGAAGTTTGCAACATTAACATGCATGCCTGCTGGGAACTATAAATGGCCTTTGTTGCAAGTTAATGTTTCCTCAAATACTATACTGCTCTAAAGATGTGATTTTGACAATTGGTGCCTCTCTCAAACTTTCTCTCTTGGTGTGTTTTTTATTTTAATTTAAACAAGTCTATTTCTGGTATGTATAAATGTGCAGATATTTAATTTATATATAGAGAATGCCATAACCCCAACCATGCACTATATGTATCTCCTTTTAATTCTTTAATACCACACTATATACTTTTCCAGTATTTGCACCTAGCTATAATTAAACCAAGCAGGAGTCTTCAGTTTTGTTGTTGGAGAACCTGTCAATATCAAGCTTTAGCAGGAATCAGGATTTATACTTTTTCCTTTAATCCTTTTAACTTTGCCATGGCCTGATGCTCTAGTTGGCATTTTGGGGATAGTTGCTTCGTGTCAGCTGTGTCGTTACCGCCATGCTCAGAAGATAGCAGTCATTGTGGGGAGAGGGCAAGCAATTGAAAGGCCAACGGCTCTCCAATTCTAGTGGACCTCTGACTTTCTGCCTCCTCCGAGCAATGTCACATGTCTGTCTTTTTATACATTATGCAGCACAGCAGTTAGAATTCTTGCCCTCATATTAAATATCTTTTAAGAGATACTGCTGCCAAAATATTTTTTTTTGTTTTTTTTGATAAAAGGTTTAGAGCTCCTGTCAGTCCCTTTTTTGCCGTCTTTATCCCGATGGGTAGAAACCTCTTCACTTGCTTTCCCAGTAACCAGGCTGGACCAGCAAGTGAGGGAAAAATTTCAACTGGGACCATGACCGCAATAAATTCTGGAGTTATTTTAGCGTTTAATGGAGTTGGACAGAGACCCAATTTCTTTGTGTATCATTGCTGTTTTTTTGCCTTGTCTTTTTTTTTTCTTGAATCTGATTAAATTGGATGACTGCCTACTGTTGTCAGATGGTGTTAAACCGGTTGAAATACTATAAGTCTGGTGCAGCCGAAAGCTATATTTTGATGTAAAAAGGCATATACGGTAATTAAGTATAAACCTTTCCTTTTGTCCATGAAGGGACACAGGACCTCAGATAATCAAGGTTTACTGCTACTTACAGGAGGATTGGACACTGGAAACAGAAATATTGTTAGCCAGCCCCACTATAATCCCCAATTTACCCATCCTGCCTCAGTTTTTTGCTAGTGTCCTTGGAGAATGAATCTTTATCGGCTCTGCTAAGAAAAATAGAACCATTTTGCTAGCTGCTACTTCTTTCCCCCTTGGATTTCTACTTCAAGCAAGATTCCTTACTTCACTGCTGCTTGAGCTGGTCTCTACATAGGAACTAGCCAAATCAGAAGCTTCCTATGGATTGTGGTCAGATTTATGCAATCTCCTCAGGATCCTTTAACAATGCCTCTGGGTGTTAGACTGTATTAGTATCATACTCTGCTCTTCCTGGTGGTTCCTATCTCACCACTCTGAGGCTAAGATCTAATTTATATTCCTGCCTAACCTTGTGGGGGTTCCTCCAATGCACCCTACATCTTCTATCATTTTGACTTCATGGGATAGATCCCTTGAACTCTCTAGCAGTCTCAGGGGTCACTTCACACTCATTGGGACTATTGGGTTGTGCTGATACTGAAATTGTTCGTATCCCACTTAGTGCGATTGGTTGCCTGGCCAGGCAACCCCTTCAATCACTGTGCTTCCATCTCCTTGACCCTAGCGATTACAGGTATAAGGCTTTGGGCCTTTCCATGTAGCCTGGCTGGTCTTTCTAACCTGCATTTATTTTGTCCTAGTTAACCTTTGGTGTCTGGCTTCTTCTACGGGGGGGTTTTCCCCAGTTTTTTGTTGACATCCGGTTATGGGTGTATTCTTCTTTACTCAGGAATTTGTTGTTGTACCTCATTGTTGGTTAATCAGCTTATCGCTAGTTTAGATTTGGCTTTCCTTCCATGTGGAGTCATTCCTTTCTTTTACCTATTTTGACCTGGTTTAGCCTGGTTTAGATCATCGGGTTTATTCTCGGAGCTATTGGTCCTTTAGGCGGCTCCTGGGCTGCAGGCAGTCCCCAATGTTGGCCTTATTAGTGATTCTTGCTGTGTTGCCCCCTCAGTTGGACTGCTTTGGACATTCCAACTCTAGCTAAGGCCAGTCTAGCTAGGCATTGGGAGTTCTCATTTAAATTGGTCACAGGGGGCCTTTTAAGTTCTGCTCTTCCGCTGGTTTCCACTTAAGGGGTTAACACTTCGAGACTGAACCCTGACGTTATCCACTGTTGCTACTTGCTCTTTCCTTCCATACAGAATTGAGAAGGCATCTCCCACAGCTTGAGCTGCAAGTTGCCTTACTGTCGTGGTTGCAACATGTCTAATATGACCCAGAGGGGGCAGTTTCAATAAGAGCACCCCCGTCTCACACTTTACTAATGGATCCGGGGCTACTTACAGCATGCCTTATAATGGTGCCATTGTCTGCAGCCTAGAGTCATGTTGCCCTCTGTTCCTAGAGTCTGTCCTGTCATCAGAGTCCTCTCAAGCTCTGTCCAGTTCCTCTGCCCTTTTGAGGTGGTAACTGCAATCATGTAAGACGCTCGTTTTTTGCTGACTTCAGCAGCTGCAATTGCCACCCCTGTGCACTTCTAGATAATTTCTGATCATCTCAGCCGCTTGGTGCTTTTGAGCTATTGGCCAGACTCTGATGCTGCCAAAAAGCTTGTTCTGGAAGAGTTGTAGTGTTCTGCTATTACTGCCAAATTAAAACCAATTTGGCTCCTATTGATATAGTTTGCACCACTCTAAAAATAAAGGAACAGCCTGTTGCTTCTACCACTGCTGTTTTTAGTAGTGGGCTTTTCAAGCCTCCCAAAGCCACAAAGACCATTCTGTTGCACCTACTGTTCCAACTCCTTTCTGTACGGCGATTGGAAACACCAAACAAGCTGTTTGCTCCCCCAAACAGCCTATTGTCTCATTTAGCAGTGGATTTTTTTTTTAACAAAAGTGTGTATCCCGCAGTGACTTGCCTTTAACCAGTTGACATCCGCGGTGTTAAACCCCCTTACCATCCAGGCCATTTTTCAGTATTCAGCGCTGCGGTACTTTGACTGACATTTATTCCGTCATGCAGCGCTGTACTGAAATTAATTGTATACCCTTTTTTGGGGACAGATAGAGCTTTCTTTTGGTGGTATTTATTCACCACTGGGGGTTTTATTTTTTTACTATATTAAGGAAAAAATTACCGAAATTTAAAAAAAAAAAACAGTTTCCCCTATATTAAATGATAAAACATTTATTATTACCCAATTTTTTGGTAAAATATATAAGATGGGGTCACGTCGGGTAAAAAGACACTAAACATGTCAAGCCTTAAAATTGCGTGCGCGCGCGAAACCTCAAAAAACGATAATACTTTTGGGCCTTTCCATGTAGCCTGGCTGGTCTTTCTAACCTGCATTTATTTTGTCCTAGTTAACCTTTGGTGTCTGGCTTCTTCTACGGGGGGGTTTTCCCCAGTTTTTTGTTGACATCCGGTTATGGGTGTATTCTTCTTTACTCAGGAATTTGTTGTTGTACCTCATTGTTGGTTAATCAGCTTATCGCTAGTTTAGATTTGGCTTTCCTTCCATGTGGAGTCATTCCTTTCTTTTACCTATTTTGACCTGGTTTAGCCTGGTTTAGATCATCGGGTTTATTCTCGGAGCTATTGGTCCTTTAGGCGGCTCCTGGGCTGCAGGCAGTCCCCAATGTTGGCCTTATTAGTGATTCTTGCTGTGTTGCCCCCTCAGTTGGACTGCTTTGGACATTCCAACTCTAGCTAAGGCCAGTCTAGCTAGGCATTGGGAGTTCTCATTTAAATTGGTCACAGGGGGCCTTTTAAGTTCTGCTCTTCCGCTGGTTTCCACTTAAGGGGTTAACACTTCGAGACTGAACCCTGACGTTATCCACTGTTGCTACTTGCTCTTTCCTTCCATACAGAATTGAGAAGGCATCTCCCACAGCTTGAGCTGCAAGTTGCCTTACTGTCGTGGTTGCAACATGTCTAATATGACCCAGAGGGGGCAGTTTCAATAAGAGCACCCCCGTCTCACACTTTACTAATGGATCCGGGGCTACTTACAGCATGCCTTATAATGGTGCCATTGTCTGCAGCCTAGAGTCATGTTGCCCTCTGTTCCTAGAGTCTGTCCTGTCATCAGAGTCCTCTCAAGCTCTGTCCAGTTCCTCTGCCCTTTTGAGGTGGTAACTGCAATCATGTAAGACGCTCGTTTTTTGCTGACTTCAGCAGCTGCAATTGCCACCCCTGTGCACTTCTAGATAATTTCTGATCATCTCAGCCGCTTGGTGCTTTTGAGCTATTGGCCAGACTCTGATGCTGCCAAAAAGCTTGTTCTGGAAGAGTTGTAGTGTTCTGCTATTACTGCCAAATTAAAACCAATTTGGCTCCTATTGATATAGTTTGCACCACTCTAAAAATAAAGGAACAGCCTGTTGCTTCTACCACTGCTGTTTTTAGTAGTGGGCTTTTCAAGCCTCCCAAAGCCACAAAGACCATTCTGTTGCACCTACTGTTCCAACTCCTTTCTGTACGGCGATTGGAAACACCAAACAAGCTGTTTGCTCCCCCAAACAGCCTATTGTCTCATTTAGCAGTGGATTTTTTTTTTAACAAAAGTGTGTATCCCGCAGTGACTTGCCTTTAACCAGTTGACATCCGCGGTGTTAAACCCCCTTACCATCCAGGCCATTTTTCAGTATTCAGCGCTGCGGTACTTTGACTGACATTTATTCCGTCATGCAGCGCTGTACTGAAATGAATTTTATACCCTTTTTTGGGGACAGATAGAGCTTTCTTTTGGTGGTATTTATTCACACTGGGGGTTTTATTTTTTTACTATATTAAGGAAAAAATTACCGAAATTTAAAAAAAAAAAACAGTTTCCCCTATATTAAATGATAAAACATTTATTATTACCCAATTTTTTGGTAAAATATATAAGATGGGGTCACGTCGGGTAAAAAGACACTAAACATGTCAAGCCTTAAAATTGCGTGCGCGCGCGAAACCTCAAAAAACGATAATACCCAAAATTGGCCATAGGCGACGCTTTAAAAGCTGTTACCGCTCATCAGTTTAGTGTTATCAGTGATTGATGGCCCTAAAATGATTGCTCTCACTGCGACGTTCGCGGCGATATGTAACATGTGTAGCGCATTGTAATTTTTTGCGCGCTGGGGCACCGGACGCGTATTTACGTTTATAGGCGCGTAAACGTGGGGGTGGGGGAGTTAAACATTTTGGGGGGGTTTTTTACCCCTTTTTTTATGTGACTTATTTTATTTTACTTTATGTGTTACTGTGTGCAACGGTCGGGTCTTTTCTGCCCGTGCGTGCCCGCTAGGGGGCGCGCGCGAGCAGAAAAATATTGCCGTCTGGAGACGGCAACCCGCAAATGCAGCAGTGCCGTCCGTCCGTTTTTTTACTACGGGCGGACGGCAAGAGGTTAAAGTGACTACCATTTCAGTAGAGGAGTCACCTATATTTAAAATACCCAGCTTAGGCCAGCATCTTTCTCCCACTGTGGAAACTTTAGAATCTCAAACTAGTTCAAGCACCCTAGTCCTGGAGTCCTCTGAGACTGCTTTTGAATGGGTCTTAAGCCTGGTGGTAGCAGCATTCTTCAAGGTAGTCCAATTTTGCCCAGTTTAACTCCTAACCTCGGCAAGGCAACATCCTGTTTTCGTGGGAGAAGTCAAAGGGGTTCCTGGACAAACTGATTTCATTCGGCATGGAGGTTCAGGTTGTCCCTGGTTGGTGGCACCAAAATTGGATGACTCCTTCCTGTCTTGTTGTATGGCAGCCAGTGGGGCTAGGGGGGGGAGGGAGGGGGTAATTCTGGGCACCTTGTCAGTCCAATTTATGTGGTCGTCATTGAAGCTTCATCTCCCGATCAACATCCAGCGCTTTGGGCGATTTTTGGCTGTCTGCATTGTGGACCTTTTTTTTTTTTGTCTTTTTTTTGTCAATCTTGTGTAAAAGACTTCCTGTGTGTCTCCAGTAGATGTTCCAGTCATACAAAATATATCTAACCATACATGTATCGGTGTTTTACATGTAAATAGACAATATGGCAAGGTGTGGAGCTAATTTTTTTCACAGAGCTAGAATAAGCTGGGATTCCGATATTCTCCCCCCTTCCCCCAAGTCTGAACGTTTGTTTTTAAGTGGCACTCCTTTTCATTGAGATGATTGATATGCTAGTGTTCTGAGTGATGCATGAATAGAATGTTTCCTCCTAGTATTTACTGCTCTCTTGGCAAGTGTATGTAGATAGTCTTTTTGGATGTTTGTAATCGCATGCTTTAGTCATTTTAAATCTGATGCAACTTAGTATCTTGCTTTTAACACGAGGAATAAATTGGTAAATTCTTCATCATTCTTTGTCAATAAATCTATAGACTAGTGGCAGCTTAACATTTCCTAATTTTGCTACAAAATTACTGTTTTCAAAGGTTTCATATAAGGATGCACCAATACCGGTTTTTCGGTATTGAGTACCGATATTTTTTTCCCCCGGTACTCGTTGATAACTAGTATCGGTGCTGTCGATTTATCAGGAAGTCGGGCGGTGGATCATGACGCGTCGCCCGGCTTCCTGATTGTCTGTGAAGCCGACGCTTTTAAGCGAAAACACCGGCTTCACTTGCTGAGGCTGCCTGGCTTCCTGATTGGCTAGGAAGCCGGCTTCACATGTTCCTGTACAGCGTGCCTTCCTGACCAAACGCGAAGCTGGGACGTGAGTCATGACGTGCTGCTGGCTTCCTGATTGGTTAGGAAGCCAGGCTGCCTGGTACCAAGTGAAGCCGGCTTCCTAGCCAATCGGGAAGCGGGTCATAACCCACCTCCCTGGTTCCTGATTGGAAAGGAAGCCGGCTCCATGCTCGCTCAGCACTGCTGGTCAGAGGGAGATCTCCCTCTGACTGGAATGTTCCAGTATTGGAGGTAAGTATCGGAGCATTTTGGCAAGTAAGAGTACTCGACCAAATACTCTGTATCGGCACCGATATCAGTATCGTGCATCCCTAGTTTCATATGATTTTTCACTAAAACACTATAGAGTAGTATTCCTTAATGGGAATATATTTTTTTTGTTTTGTGGAGTGGGGGGTGTATTCCAGAATCATGCATAACTATAGCACCTAGGATTACAATAAACTGTTGAAAATATAAAAGAAAAAACCTCTGACATACCTATTTTCTCAGACATTAAACACACAAGAAAAAGGTGTTTTTTTGGAAGTTGGAGCGTTTTACTTTGATCAAATTTATTATATGCACCTTTTAGCTATTCTAACAGCAACCAAATTCAAATAAGCACCAGCTATGTCATTTTTTTGTTCATGCTTGAAATATGTCAATCAAAATTGTATGTAGCTGTCAGTGTGAGAAATGGCTAAACTAATGTTCTTTGACACCTTGCTTATTGATATTGTCTTTATCATTGTAGCAGCTTAACCAGTATGTAACCCTCCTACTTCCTTCTGCTAAATGGCTTTGCCAATGGTTGCTTGACAGATTTGTTTAATTTCTCCCTTTTTTTTTTTTTCTTCGTTTAACATTTTTAGCCAAGAGTAGTAGTTCTCTTGAAGCGGACAGCTCCTCTGACGTGTTTATTGTGTACGAGTTGACTCCAACAGCAGAACAGAAATCGCTAGCAAATCAGCTGCTACTTCCTCCAACTTTCTTCTGCTACAAGAACCAGCCGGGCTATGTCAGTGACGAAAATGATGTTGATGGTAATGGAATTGTGTAAATTCAAAAATGTTTTTAAACTATTTGATATGTTAGGGCTCAGTGACCAACTCAGAAGCAAGTTACATGCTACATGTGTTGACTTGCATTTGAAGTGCTTCAAAGTTTTCCTTACACCAAATGTCCAAATCTTTACTCCATAATAAAAATGGAATGTTTAAAACCTTTGATTTTATTCTTGCTCTTATTCCATTTTTGCATTGAATTGTGCAAAATTGACCGCAGTCACCCATTTTGCTTTGCTCGCTATTAAATACTTGTAACTTCATGTTTCCCAAACCTGCTTTGTATGACGGCCCTAGCAGTGGCCTACCTATTCTATTAACTACCTCCCGGCCGGCCGCTGTGTATACACGGCCGGCAGGGAGCTTCTTGGATGTAACTGGGCGTGTATACACGTCCTGTTACATCCGCCTGCGCGTGGGAAAAGCCCGTCATTTGAAAACGGGCAGTGATGCCCGTTAATATACAAGCAATTCGCTGGCTGTAGAGCCGGCGGATCGCTTGTATGAGGTCCCATGACGTGCGCCCCCTCCGCGGCTCCCCCCGCTGTCAAGCTGGTCCCGGGCTCCGGTGTGAGCCCAGGACCAACATACTGCCTCTGTCACGGGATCAGAGGGAGGTCGGTTCACGACCTCCCTCCGGTCCCCTCTCTGCTGTCAGAATGCCGAAGTGGTGTATATTACATCACTTCCGCATTCTCGTGTCACTCTCCAGCTTCAGATGCTGGAGAGAAGCTGATGAAGCAGATCTCTGCCAGCTTCTTCAGGGGGGTCCTAGGTGACAGGGGTCTTGGAGACCCCTGATGTCTCCATAAAGAGGACCTGTCACCTCTTGCTAACACATAGAGGGGTTTCTCAGCCCCCTCTGTGATAGCAATAAAGTTAAGTGGAAAAAAAAAATAGGAAAAAATTTTAAAGTTTCCCCCCAAATTTTTTTAAAGTTACACAAAAAATAATGTACAAAAACCAACATTTTTTTAAAAGTCCCCACCCCTGCATACATGCATGTGAACATGCGTCAGGTGCGCATACCTGTGAAAACGACGATTGCGCCCATTACGCCGCACAAGTTACATATCGCCGCGAACGTCGGAATGAGAGCAATAGTTCTAGGGCCATCAATCACTGATAACACTAAACTGATGAGCTGTAAAAGCCTATGGCCAATTTTGGGTATGCTAGTTTTTTGCGGGTGCGCGCAATTTGTAAGCTTGACATGTTTGGTGTCTATTTACCCGACGTGACCACGTCTTTTATATTTTACCAAAAAAGTGGGTAATAGTTTTATAACATAATGTAAAACCTTTTTTCCCCAAAAATTTTCAGTAATTTCTCCTGAATATAGTAAAAAATAAAACCCCCAGTGGTGAATAAATAACACCAAAATAAAGCTCTATCTGTCCCAAAAAATTGTATAAAATTCATTTCAGTACAGCGTTGCATGACGGAATAAATGTCAGTCAAAGTACTGCAGCTCTGAATACTGAAAAATGGCCTGGCCAGGAAGGGGGTTTAACACCCTGGTCATCAAGTGGTTAAATATCTTTTTAGGAAGTGTTCTAAATTATTTATTTATTTTTTTCATCTCAAATTAGCTTCACAGACCATTTTATGCAAGCACTTTTAGCCTATAGACTACTTCAGACTATAGCGGTCTTTATTTTCACCTAAAATTTTATATAGTGCTGTGGGTAAACTAATTTTGTGTGTGTCAGACCAATTTGCTGACATTGTTGCATTGTCCTATGTGCACTTATTTTGGCATTGTTAACCAGTTAATTGACAAACCAATCTCGCTCTGTTATGCAGATGAGGACTTTGAGGCTGCTGTTAAGAAGCTAAATGGGCAACTTTACGAAGAAGATAAAAAAAGCAAAGGTATCTTATATTTTTTTAAATAACATTAAATGGTAATGGTAAGAGCTCCCTCTCTGCCGCCTCCTTCTGTTCCATGCATCCTTTACACCTACTTCTGTTCCTTTGACGTACATGCACTGCCTTATGGGAGATGTAGTCCAAAATGTTTTGAGTCACCTACCTGGGACAAGTGTGCAAATTAGCAGTGCTGAAGCTTCTCTTCATTCTTGTTTGGCAGTAGACTGTTGACGCCAGAAATGACAGATGACAAAAGCCTTGTTTTCTATTTTGTCAAGTCATGCAAAGTTGGTGTGTGCTAAACAAATGATGAAGAGATGGCTTTTTTTTTTTTGGCACCACAGTGTATTGCAGTGTGCTTCAGCATGTGTTTGGCCTAGTGAAAGTTATGTCTTTATTAAAAAACAAACTGCGATGCATGTAAAGAAAACACTATGCATGCAAAAACTGTTGGTGCATATCAACACAGTTGCTGACATGCACTGGCATATGCACTTTGTGTAAAGGACACCTTTCACCAAGACCCTGTTGGTTCTTTTGTAACGGCTGAACTCCGCAGGCCAGCATAAATACAGTTGCCCCATAAGAATAAATGGGGTCACAGGGCTGATCGGGTCTGAAGGAAGGTATGTGACTGGATAAACAAAGGGGGGGTGTGGGTTGGAATTTGAAGGATAACTTCACCATTGATGAATTTGCTCTTTAGCTTTTCACAAAGCTAACTTATCAAGGTAGGGATCTAGGTTTTCAAAAAAAGTTCAGCTTAATTCTAATTCAGTGAGATTTAAAAAATGATCTTATGGCTAAACAAACAAAAAAAAAATCTTTATCCTTGTGTTAACCTTTGTGGTTTGACCCTTATGTGATTTATAGCAGGCATTCATCACCCCCAAAAGAAACCAGTGAATAGAATGCCTATGTAATCTTTAACAGAAAAAAAACAAAATATAACATTTACGAAAAGGAAGATTGTTTGTTTTGTTTTTTTACTGTGGAGGAGACCTACTACGTCTCTTTTTTTGCAATAAAGGATTCTTACCTTCCACCTCACAACCTTTGTCGGATGAATTAAATCCCTTGTGCGTGCATGGAAGTTGTGACATCCCGGCCTGGCCAGTGAAGATGGCTGTACATGCCTAAGCCGGCAAAACGATTTTGGCCAGTGAAGCTTGCAGATGTTGCATCACTGGAGCGGAGCGGTGTATACGTCAGCTTTAGGAGGATGTAGTGAAATGTACCTAAATCCTTTAAATGCAAATAACTGGCCAGGATATTTTTATTTTTTTCCTCCTACCAGGTAAAATGTTAAAATAGTATCAGCACATACACCCTTGCTGTAAACAGAAGCAACTGATCATCTTTCCAGCAGTTTGTAAGATTATTTTTCTACTTTTTTCAGGCCCAGGGCATCAGCAAACCAAGGACCGAGAGTGTGTAATTGTCTGGGAAAAGACACCCACCCAAGCGGAAAAGTCCAAAGCTGAGAACTTGAAATTGCCTCCAACCTTTTTCTGTGGAGTGGGCAGTGACACCGATGAAGAGAAAGAGACTGCTGAAGACTACGAATCAGCAGTTAAAAAAGTGTCTGAAGTAAGCACAACACTACTTGGCACTTCTCGTAGGCCCCTTGGCAGCGAGCAGTTTCGCTCATGTGTGAAGCAGTGGTGTGTGTTGGCTTTCTGCAGCTTGCTTAAGGAATTCTCTGGAGATATCTTACACTTGCTTGCATTTCCTGTGGAAGTGAGCATAGCATCACTTTTTGCACATTTAGGCTGATTTCAGATTCGAATATTGAAGTGTACTTAAACTGATTGGTGTGACTTGTGGTTATAGGAACAACCCATCACCAGTCTGCTGTCTACCTTTGTTTTTTGCCTTGGCACACTTTGTAGACTAAATCTACCTCTATTCAGACTAAATCTACCTCTATTCAGATGACTATTTTCCATGTTGATGGGTCGCATATGTTTTCATTTTGGCTTTTGATATTTCCATTTTTTTGGAGGTAGTTTAGTTGTTGCTGCTATTTTTGTTTTTGTCGAAAGTGTGATTTGTTTTTCAGTGTTCTGCGGAGTCTTTAAAAGTTGGTATGTTTGTGATGCTTGAGAAGCAGTGTGGTAGTTATGTTTAACTCGTGGAAAGTTTTTTTTTTTTTAGGTTTTTACTATAATTGCTTTCAAGTATAATTGCACAAGAATGGTATACATGTATTTTTCTCTCTCGTTCTGTCACAAATGTCATTTTATTGCATGCTCCATTTAAAGTTGCACTAAAATAAGATGTTAAACCTTAAAAATGCATTTAAGTTCCCTAACTATTAACAAAAATGTATATTTGCACATTTGGCTGTAGATCCTCGAATCATCTCTGAATTCATGCTGACCCTGTCCCTCCTTCTGGAGGGTGGCTACTTTTGTTCCCCATGGTCCCTGTGTGTGTTGTAAAGTAGCCATCGCCCCAAGCTTACTCCCATGATGGACTACAATCTCAATACAAATTAGGAAACTAAACGTGAGATTTTAGTCCATCACAGGAGTGAGCTTTGGAAACGGTGACTACTTTGCAACACACACAGGGACCATGGGGAAGGAAGGACAGTGTCGGCACCAATTCAGAGATGATTTGAGGATCTACAGCTGAGTGATACACAAATAAGATGCAGTATTGTTAATAGCAAATGTGCTTGAATGCAATTTTTTAAATTTAACTCCTGAGTTTAGTGTCAATTTAACAAGCATCTTCTTTGGCACTTTATTATGTTTTTGAATGTTTATATGTGGTTTTTTTTCTACTTTTATGTAGGCATGTTTAAAAAAAAAAAAAAAACAACAACTTTCCCTTGAGGACATTGCCTACTGTTTAAATGAGCTTTAGTAAATCTGTTTATTCCACCCCTTTTTACTTGTCAGAACCTTCCTAATTCTTGTGATGTCTAGTTCAGGTTTTGTGAAACCGCTGTAAGGGAAGGATTGGCGTACATGGCTGTCACACACAGAGCCAGGTCAAATTCAGCAATTTGTCAAGTAGAAAAGACGTTTTGGTTTGCTTCTGACTTGCATTTGTTTACTGTCACAGTAAACCCTAGAGAGTAAAAGGTAGCTAATAATCGAGCATGTTTTCTTGTTCAAACACTGCTCCACAAGGTCCATGTCAAACATTGTTTTTTAAGCAGTTTAGAAAGATGTGCCTCACAAACTAGAGGCAAAATAAGAGAACTGTACATAAGTCCAAAGATTTTCAGCTCAACCAGCTAGCTATTCAGAAAGAGAGGCCAATCAGTTTAGTTGTCTGAAGGTTCTCATTTATCCAGGTCATGGTATAGCTGTAAACAAATAAGTCAAGGCAACTGGACTGGACTTGCTGTATTTTTTTTTTTTCTTGAAGACGTTTCACTGGACATCAAACCAGCTTTCTCAAGTCTGAATGACTTGTATTTTTAAGCTTGGCTTCGCCATTTTTTTGTACATCTATTGTCTGCCACATACAACGCTGTTTTAAGACCTCTCTCTGGGCAGGTTAATAACACTTCATATCTCCAATTATGCAAATACAATCAACACCTGGTTGGGACTAACAGATTGTGGATTGGAGCAACAGTCACCATATTTATTCCCAGATAATTTTTTTTGTACAAGTCATTCTGAATTGAGAAAGCTGGTTTGATGACTAGTGAAACGTCTTCAAGGAACAGCAAAAGCGAGTCCTCTTGCCTTGACTTATTTTTTTACAGATATCAGTTTAGTTTTACCATGTTCTCCTCCTCTCCCTGTGATTGCATTACATTGTATGATTGGCATCTGCAGAGGTAAGTTTGGTGTTGGGTGCAGAATGGTCTGAATGATACAGTAGAAGGTTGTTCTATGCAGCGCATCATTTAGTAAATATTGTAGGGCTGTTACTGATTAAAATTTTCGTGTTCGATTATTCCAAATTCTTTTTAATCAATTAATCGATTCATTTAGATTAATTATAATGCACATACAGATCCAACTATATTGGCCTATACACATATTGCACAGCAATAAAGTCATAAAATGAACTAGGATCACACTAATCCAGCACGTTATTAATCTCACGTGCCCCACTCAATATGGCTGCCGCTTGAGTGGGGCAACTCAGAATAATAACGTGCTGGATTAGTGTGATCCTAGTTCATTTTATGACTTCATTGCTGTGCTGTATGTGTATAGGCCAATGCCTTGGCTGGTGCTCGTGCAGAAAGTTTCAAAAAAAGATTGACGATTAATCAAGAAATTAATCGTTAATTTGCACAGCCCTAAAATATTGTAGTATCCATCATCAAGAATAGGGTAAATGACCTCAATGAAAGTGCTATCTAACCAGGATGGCCAAACCCCAGGATCCTGGTCATCAACATGCTTAATAAAATGACAGCTGACATCAGAGTTTTTGCTGCCTATTATCATATTGGTTTGGTTGACTCCTGAATTCTGCTTTTTTTTTTTCTGCCATGTCCTGGGTTAATAACTTAATTTTAATTTCACATGTTCAAAGAAAAGATTCAAAACTTGTTCCAAGATACTTTATTTCTGTTTCTAACTGAGGTATTTCTCTCTTTTCCTGATGTGAAATAATGCTGCAGTCTTGACTGACCAGTCAATAAAGACCTTTTCCCTACCCCTTTGTACTTTTTCTCTTCAGTCCTATTTGTGTGTTGCTGTTTCTTCTTATTTATTCAGTAGGCTTTTCTTCAGTGTTTTCTCTTACCTCTCGTCCAGAGGTCTCTGACATTTTTGAAATTGTTGATTTTATAATTAATTATTGCTAATATATATATTTGTTTAAATGAATGTGGTATATACACATAAGAAAACAGGTAGCCTACTTTCGGGTCACATTAAGCATAGTCAATGGGGCAGCTGTTATAGGATATGTAGGGAACTGCACATTGCTGTACAGCCTCTCCAAATTTTCCTATCCGTCCAGTGTTCACCACAGGGAAGGATCACCAAATGTTTCACACAATTACTGCTCCTCTAAACTCTGAATCCTGAAGCTCTGCTCCCTCCCTGTCACCGGAGCTCTCCTTCCTACACCACCCGGCTCAGTATCCTGACTGGCCCTTCTCACTGCTCTCTCATGTCTGTTGTGCGCCAGCAGAATCAATTGGTTGTGTGTTCCCTCCGATTTTCCGCTGCCTCTGCTGGGACAGGCGAGGGATGCAGGGATGAGAGGGGACACAGAGCCGATCATGATGCTTTCTTTTTGAATGAATAGCTGCCATCAGTGGCTTGTTAGCTGCTGACAGCTGTTCATTTACACAACACAGTCAGGGGAACCCTTATGTTATAAGCTTATGGTGCTGGACCGACCATGAGCTTCTAGCAAAAGGGTGAAGGCAAGAGACATAAGGCATACTGATCTGGCCAGCTGGAGAGCTATTTGTTCTGCCGTATGCATTACATCATTGGTAGGGAAAGGGTTAAGGGGAACGTAGCCTTCACTTTGTAATGCCTGCAATATGCCAGACCATATTCTCTAATAGGAAGCCCTTCTGCAGCCTATTGATGGGCTTTTATTTAAGGGAATGTAGCCTGTGTCATTGCTGCAGTCTCATTTTTTTTTTTTTGTGTAGTATATATGTTGCTTTGTTCACTTGTATGTAATTATCTGTTTTCTGCTTGAATCACCAAAAGTGGAAAGCAAGATGACTTGTAGCAGCCAGCTTGTCTATCAATCAGGATTCCTCCAGAGCTGACTGGAGGAACGTGGGGTGGAGGGGGGCACGGCTGTCCTCCCGTGACCCTAAAGAGAACTATGGGATAAAAAGGTTACCCCATAGTTCTTTTAAGTTCTGCGTTTAATGTCACTTTAATTGTACATTAAGGGACACAGGATGAGTTATTTAGATACAATCAGTAATGGTGCTGTTTTCAGGAGACTGGACACTGACAAAGCTGTCGGGACAGCCCAGTGTAACCCACTCACTCCAAGCATGTCGTATTTTCCTAGAGTCCTAGTAGCATGGACAAATTCTCTCCGCCTGAGAAGAAGAAAAAAACTTCAAGATTATTTTTCATCTAGCAAGTTTCTTTAGTTGCAGCAACGCCAGAAGGGAATTGTTTTGCAGCTTTCTGTATTGCCTGATCCTTGATGTCATGGGCGTGGTACCCTGATCCCGCTGTGAAGAGCAGCTGGCCTGTAACGTCTTTTTGGCACTGATCTCTGCTAAACGCACTAGATGTGTATGTGCAATATGGAAGTCAGCCACAGGGTTCTTTATATGTCCAGGGCTATGGTGTACTTGTCTGGAACCCTGCCCCTAAAGATCCCCTAGGGGGTGTGCCCTTCGGTGGGGAAAAGACTAGCAGCAGTGGCATGCTGCCTAGATCCTGCCTCACTATCAACAGGTGTACCCGTTTTGGAACCACTGGACATCGGCTGCGGTGGGTAGGGCTTTGGCCTTTGACCACAGGGAGCCTGCTGGTGCTTACTGATGCCTAGCTTCCCCTAAGGGGTTAATTTTCCATGCCCTGGCTGTAACACTATTAATTGTATGGCCAGTAGTGGGGGCTAGTTTGAATATGGTGCTTGAACAGCCTTTACTGCATGTTTGTTTTGGCCCTACTGCTCCTGCACAAGCCCCGTGTTGGGCAATACTGTACATGAACGCACCATTTTCTTTGGTGCATATGCAGGCCTTGTTGCCCCTCTGCCATCTCTTCCACGTTTGGACTACCTCCATGAACCCCTGGGGAGTCCCTGGGCTCCTTCCTCCCTTGCAGTGAGTTGGCCACAGACTGTATCAATCCTTCCTGCTGGGGCATCAGTTGTGAGTACCCTTGTATGAAATTCCCCACTATAGCTAGTGTAGGAGATTATAAGTGTAAGGGCAATGGTTCAGAGGGCCTTGCCAGCTTATCGGCCACTATCCATGCCAGGGGGTCTTGCAGTGTTCTCCCCAAGAGGCCTGGCACAGATTACCTAAACCACTGTCCCCTGCCTAAGTTGTTGCACACCTTTGTCTTCTTTAACCCCTATTGAGGTAAGTCTGTCTTTTGGTTTTACATGGGAAGAATCCTCTGTTACTAGTTCTCAAAATTTGGGAAACATTTGCAGCCATAATAGCTGACTCGGAACGCATAGGCCACAAGCCTGCTTCCACACCCTCTTCTCTAGAGTTGGTCTCTGAATTTCCTGCAGTTGCTTCTGCACAATCTTCTGAGGATTGTACATTTCATTATTTGAGGAATTGGTGCAGGGAGTCTTATTCTGCAGACCTAACTCAAGTCTAAGGATGCCATCTCTGTTCTTATTGATGCTGTCTACACCTGCATAGCCTTGGAGCCTTCTCCGTCAGCTATACTTAAAGGAGAACTATGAGGTGAGTGCTTTTCACTCTACTCATAGTTCTAGCCGACCTGTGACAATGAGACTGTCACAGGTCGGCGCAGTAGATCGGGAGGTGAGCGAACACATACCGGCGTTCGCTCACTTCTCGATCCTGTCACACCTCTCTGCCGTGACGGGAGGGACTGGATTCCCTCCGCTCCGATCCTCCAGTGCTGACTGGCGGAACGGATGGGGGAGGGTACAGCTGGCTCTGCCTCTAGATAGGAAGAGTCAGCTGTCACTCGCGCAGCTGGGCGGATCTAGACATAATTGTCAGGATCCGTTTCAGCTGCAGCGTCTCAGTATACCGCGAGTATACTGAGCTTAGGGTGACGGGAGGACGCTAGTTTGTGTCCTCCCGTTACCCTAAGGAGAACTATGGGGAAAAGCCCTAACCCCATAGTTCTCCTTTTAAGGCCCATAGTGATTGGCCTGACCTGGATAAAGTATTTGCTCCTCTTAAACGTTTTGCACAGCAATACTCTGGAGTCAGCAGTTCCTAAAGAAGTAAACCATAACTGTTGTGGACCCAGCTATTAACAGGGACAGTTTTAGACTTGCTAAAATAGTTAAGGAAATCACGTTTAAAGACCCAGTGACCTCATAGGCAAGGTTCCCCCTTTACCTGTCAAAGCTCACTCCACCAGATTAGTTAGTGCTCATTGTGTTTTTAGCGTCAGTCAACAGTTTCTCAGATTTGCAGGGCTTCTACTTAGTCTAATTCAGGCTTCGGCTGATGTCGGCTTTAGTTGCGTGGTTCTCCAAGCGGCTCTGTAGGTTCTGTTGAGCTTCTGTTTACATGTGTGTAACGTACTATTGCTGGGATTTGTATGAGAGCTCACGGCTAGGAGGAGACCAGCAGCGTGCGCGGCTTTGGCCTGTTCGGTGGGCGTGGCTTATGCGGCAGCCTGTGCGGTGGACACGTCGGGAGCAGCGTGTGACGCGTGACGTGCGACTCAGGCCGCGTGCGGAGCCCCGAACAGGCTAAGCAATCGATAGCTGACGAATCGACGCTCGAAAACGTTGCCAACGTTTTCAATCGTCGGTTTTAATCGACTTAATCGATTAACTGTTGCAGCTCTACACTAGGCTCTCCTTTGTTCTGCCAGTGTCCAATCTCCTGAAGGCAGGAGCAAAACCCAGTCTATGTAAATACTTTTATTCTATATACTGTATTGTACTCCAAGAAAGGATTTTACAGCTAGCCAAAAATCCTATTTTACAATGCAATATTGTGAGTGGTTACTAAAAGCTGTGTTCTCAAAGCTTTTTATACATTGTACAGTTTTTGGAAAGATAAATAGTGTTGTGTTGGCCTATAGTTTTGCTATGTAGCAGTCAAATTTTGTGTGTGATTTGAGTGACACATTTTTTTATAGATTGTATCACAATGTTTTTAGGTATCTAAGAAAACGGAAGATAGTAATGAAGCTGATCTGATCTCCATTTCATCCATCACAATTCGTGAAGCTCCAGACTCTACTACTGCATCAGCCCAGGAGCCTGTAGACCTGTCCTCAAAGACTGAACCAATAAAGTCTGACCCTAACAGCAAAGGTAGCTTTATAATGAGCGTTAAAAGTGCTCTGCAAATGTTATCGCAGATGCTAACATGCTTTTGTTTTGTGTATTAGCGTGAGCCTTGCCTTGAACGTGCTAAAAGTAGGTGCTGAGTGCAAGGGCCTGTTAACTTGCATCACATTACTATTAGTCCCAATGTTGTGATAAGAAACCAACCCTGAAACACAAGTCGCAAGTATCTTACCAAAGACGACTTGTTGATGCTTTGTTTTACGCACTGTACAGACATTTGGGTAAATGGTTAACCCCAAACATTTAACGGGATCAGAATTCTGGGAACAGCCTGTCCACATATTGTAGTGGTTGGGAGGGAAAAAAATATTTTTTTTTTGTTACAGAAATTCCTGACTGACCACATTTGTTATCTACAACAACTTAGCCAGTATTTTTGGTTCTTTTCTCCATAGTTACACGGGCAATTCTGGACGGCACAACAGCTCAACCAGGAATTACTTCTGTCCCCAATTACCTCATGATTGCATTTTTTTTTTTACAAAAAGGAATTAATATGCTACATGGTTCAGAGGGACCTGCAAAAGTTGCAAACTATTGTGGCATTGCTTAACCACTTTCTGGCCCCAGTATATAAATTATTCTCTGGAGGTTTGCTGTACCGTGATATAGAATTATCCATGTATCACAGCCCTACCATTGCATTTACAGGGAGTTTGATCTAAAATGTTAGTAAATTAGAGTGATTCTAAAATAAGAGAATGATTGCAAAATTGTATCTGGTATTGCTATTAATGCCATGCATAAGACTGAGACACAGTTATGAGGCACTAAAAATATGTCCGATGTACTGCATCAATATAAAGAGACTCAAATTCATCCTGCGCTGCAGCCTTTTCCAGTTACCAAAATGCAACATTTATGGATTTTATGTCGGCCAATTAAAATGAATTGCACATCTACACTATGGAAAATTGTATTCTGAAGGTTTCACCTCCACAAAACCTGTGCATTTAAAACACTCACTGGTGTGAAATGTCCCATATCCATTTGCAGATGTGCCCCATTCATCTGCTAGCTAGATTCTGCTATTGGCTATTGCGCACACCCACTGCCTGTTTACATTTACCTGCCAGCTATCGGCCGCAGCAAGATGTAAACAGAGCATTTAGTTAGCAACTACATACATTTTTAGTGTGCACATGGCTATCAAGCAACTGGCAAAAAAAGAGGACGTCTTTTTTTTTTTTTTTTCTGGTTGCTTGAATGCAGGATAATGAGCAGTTTGTACATATAAAATTTGTCAAACTCTAAGGATGGAGGGGAGGAATTATTGGTCAGGCTTTGCTAGACCCTGCAGTAGAAGACTCCAAGGATATAATTATGAACCCTAATGTGGACTGGTCCTTATGTGTGTAAAGTACATGAGTGAATTCAAAAATAGAAAAGCCATGATGTTTTACAAATCTATCTTGTGTTTTCAGTAATCAACTTTACTTTCGGCATAGACAATGATCCTGGACTGTCATTTGCTGACTTGACAACAGATAATGGGGAATTTGCCTTTGGATCTAAAGGTATGTTACCAGGTTTTCTAGTGTAGGTCATTTTTTGAAGGATTTTCTGCAGACTGTCAGCTTTACACTGGAAGTAATTCAGGCCACTTTCTCCTTTTAAAGGGAACCTTCACCACTAAAATGCTATCACCTAGGAGGCTTGGGAGTCCCCATGTGATAGCAATAAAGTTAATTTTTAAAAATGTTAGGCAGATGTGAAAAATGCTGATCAGTACGAATGCTTTCAGAAATAAAAGTGGTATAGTTTTATTTTTATCGAGTAACAAAATGGAAAGTAAATGAACAGAAGAGAAATCAAATCAATATTTAGTGTGACCACCCTTTGGCTTCAAAACGGCATTAATTCTTCTAGGTACACTTTGCACACAGTTTAAGGAACTCCGCAGGTAGGGTTGTTTCAAACATCTTGGAGAACTTACCAAGATAGTGGCTGCCTCAAATCCTTCGGTCTCTTGTAATCCCAGACAGACTCGATGTTGAGACTCGTTTTTTTTTTTTACACTAAAGATAGTTCTTAATGACATTGGCTGTATGTTTGGCGTTGTCCTGCTGCAGAATAAATTAGGGGCCAATCACACCCCACCCTGATGGCATGATGGTTAAGTATCTGCTTGTATTTCTCAGCATTGAGGGCACCGTTGATCCTAATTTTGTGCATAGTTGAGTAGCTTAGCCTTGTTTCCACGTCGGTGGGATGGCTTTAGTCTGCAATTCTTCCATGAGGACCACTTCTGGCCAGACTTCTCTGGACACTAAATGGGTGTACCTGGGCCCCACTGGTTTCTGCCAGTTCGGTGCTGATGGAACTGCTGGACATCTTTCGATGTGGAAGGAGAGTAAGCATTATGTGTCTTATCTGCTGCATTGTTTTCTTGGCCAGCCACTGCGTTTACGGTCCTTAGCGTTGCCCGTTTCTTTGTGCTTCTTCAAAAGAGCTTGAAAAGCACATCTTACAATTCCAGTCTGTTTTGAAATCTTTGCTTGGGAGAGAGCTTGCTGATGCAGTTTATTTATCAAAGCACTTGTGACAGTTTCAGCCTCTTAGATCATTTTTTTTTTTAAATGTGCAAATCTGTCTTCCAACATGTGCCCCTGTTTTCTTCAGAGCTTGCACTACTTTTCTAACTGCACGTGTTGTGCCCCGGTTTTCTTCAGAGCTTGCACTACTTTTTCAACCATCTTTTTTGCACCTGTTTTCACCTGCACTTGTTCTGGGCTGTCTGAAACTGGAGAATCACCTAAGAAAACAATCGCAACTTAAGAAGTCCCCATGACCACTTCAAGATGCGAGAGTTGAGCTTTTTGCCTGAAGTTAGAAGTCTTCTTTCTTGGAGTCTATTAAACCTCATTTATCAACATTACACTAGCTTGATAAATGTGGTGCAAATATATTCCGTGCAAGTTCAAACACTCGCAATTGATATGATAAATTCCCCCCATGTTTTTGCACTTTTTTTTGCACATGTTTTCATCTGCACTTGTTAAACCTCATTTATCAACAACATTACACTAGCTTGATAAATCTTGTGCAGATATTTTCCGTGCAAGTTCAAACACTCGCAATTGCTTTGATAAATTCCCCCCCTTGTGTCTTGTTGCTGTGCTCAGTCTTGTTATGGTGTTTGGACATGAAACTGTCTTCCACAACCTCACCTTAGTAGCAGAGTTTGGCTGTTCCTCACCCAGTTTTAAGCCTCCTACACAGCTGTTTCTGTTTCAGTAAATGACTGTTTCAACCTACATATGAAATTGATGATCACTAGCACCTGCTTGGTATAATTGGTTAACCGTACACCTGACTCTAATCCTACAAAATCCCTGACTTTGCAAGTATAAATGTGGCCATACACCTTGCAACCATCGCACGGCTTTCGTTGTGCGATGGTTGTAAGGTGATTAAAAGTTCGTACAACCTGCCCATCTTGGACAGGCAGATCATACTTGCGATCATCGCAAGTCCTCCCCGCTGAGCGGAGGGCTTACAGATGATTGCAATGGTGAGCGGGCAGTGTGCGCCTGCACACCACGGCTTTCGTCTTGCGAACGTGCTACCAACCGTACGATTTTCAGCAGGTTTTCTAGCGTGCTCGTAAGACAAAAGTTGTGCGGCCTTACAGTATATGCGGTTGCACGCTGCCCATACACCTTACGATTATCGTACGATCGCAGGATCACCCGCGATTATTGTACGATAATCGTCGGGTGTACGGGCAGCTTAAGAATTGATGCTGGTTTGAAGCCAAACTGTTGTCGCACAAAATATTGATTTAGATTTTTCTTCTGGTCACTTTGCATTTTGTAAATAAAAATAAACAATAAAATTCTATATTTTTGAAAGCATTCTTTACAGCATTTTTTCATCCCTGCCCAAAACTTTTGCTCAGTACTGTATATTGCTTGTGCACTAAATTAACATGAATGTATTTTTAATGAAAATTTGGGTTTGATTAAAAAAAATGCAATTGCCAGCATTTTATTTTACATGGTCCCTGCTTTCAGCAAATCTAATTCTCGGGGTTAAGTAATCCAGTAATCCATGGTAATTTTACCATGTGGGCAACCCCCCACAAAGGGTTAAAACTTCCCCACTGACCCAGAACATACAGGCACTCCTAACCTGGATACATGTTCTGAGTCTGTGACTGAGAAGACATTAAAGCCAGACAATCTGCATGAGAGCCAGGAATTTTGACATTTAGAAGTAGGTCAGTTATTGCATCCTTTTATACGCTACAAAGACATGTTGGAAGGGCAATTGGCGCCTGTCTAAATTGGCCCTCCTATGTGAGTTAGGGCCCTTAGATTGTAAGCTCCTTGAGGCACTGATGTGAAAGTGCACTGTGTTAAATGGTTGGTGCTATATAAATACCTGTAATACATTTCTCCTATAGGTTTATATATAAACTGTACACATGGAAAGCTTTTGCAATGTTTGCAGGTTAAATTAAAAACTCCTCCTAAACCTGGCCCAAGCCATTATCTGCTATGTTAGCCAAAGTTTTTCCTTGCTTTTGGCACAGCTCTGCCTATTACGTTATTACTCCCACAGATGTCAACTTTCAGTGGGATAACACTGGTGCTGCCGTATTCAGCTCTATCGCTTCAAATCGAAAGAGAGAAAAAGGAGGTGATGGCGACGATGAGGAGGTTCACAGTGATGATGTGCACTTTGAGCCCATTGTGTCATTGCCTGAGGTAACATCATTTTTTTTTTTATATAGGGAGCTACTTGCTTATGTCTGAGGTGTTAGAATCCATTCCTGCAGTGTAATGATTTTCATTCTCTGGAACTGAGTGCTTGTTTTTGGTGGTAACAGTTACAGATTTGATGTTAGAATGGTTAACCACCCAGATATTAGTATGTTTTACAGTTACCAAACGTTGATGAATGTATTCTTCATTTGAAGAGTGTTTCCAATTTTTTGAGAGGAAAAAAAAAATCAATCCCCTCGCGGTGATCAAAAATAAGCATTACGGGGATTTTTTTTTTTAAATGTTGCAGATTCCTATCGCTTTCTGTTTTGAAGGAATAAGAGTTTTTCACCATGTCCGTCCAAACTGACCCCTGAATGGGATTGTCTGTGTTCATTATCAGATGGGCTTCCGAAGCTGTAATAATGAAAGGTGCAGTGTCGGCATCCCTTTTAATAGTAATTATCCCTTAGGGCTAGTTCACACCAAGCGCGGAGCAGATCCAGAGCAGGTGCAGACAGTATCAAAACTGCATCCAATGTATTCCTATGGCATTTTTAGCTCCAGTTCACATCGCAGCGTGCAGATCCAGAGCAGGTAGAAAAACTGCAGCAAGCCCTATTTTACCTGCTCTCGATCTGCAAACGCATGCAAATGCCTGGAACGCCCATGTTAAACTAAAAAAAAATATATATATATATATTATAGATATTATTTTTTTTAGCCAAAAACGCATCTAAAAGACTAGCGTGCATGTGCAGAAACCTGACCGGATCTGCTCTGCATTTGTTGTGAACAAGGCCTTAGGGAGTAGCTCACTAAAAATGAAAAGTTGTACTTTTACCTTAGTACAGATTTCTGGGGAAATCAATGACCCAATCATAGAAGCGGGAAGTGACGTTCCTGGGGCCTCCAGGTTGCTATATTGCATTTATTGACAGATTTAGAACATTACAGCTGCTACAGTTTTAAATGGAAAGGTCAATTTTTTTTCCCCCTTAAAGATTATAATTTTTTTTTTTCCCTTTACAAGTAACCCTTTAAGTTTCACAAAGGTGTTGCACCATACCCCAGGTCTGCCATCAGAACTGAGATTTATCAGACCAGGCAACATTATTTTAAAATAGCCAAGTGTGTATATCCATCAGATATAATTGTGCTGCTTTAATCAAATACACATGGTTACCTTGTATACCCTATACAGCCAGGAACTAAATATTTTGTGCTTTCTGATTTTGGTCGTCGCACCCGACTGTTGTATGACTGTGTTTAAATGGTGTATTGTGGAATGGCAAATTGACATTATGGTCAGTCAAGCTGTCTCATGTTTTATCCACCAGGGATTCTCTCGTGTAGTCTATTCTGTTCTGACTTGTCTTTTACAATGGTCTCCTTATTGTATACTTTGTCATTTTTGAAAACCCCCCAAAAATAAATTCTTGGTCATGTCCAGACCTGCTGGCTTAGGACAGTCTTGCCTTTTTCTGTCTTTGATGTTACTGTAATTTCTTTGTCACACATGCAGAAGTTAGATTTTTTTTTAATGCAGAGACTGACTTCTTTTTTGAACAGTTTGTCTTTTTATATACATTTGTGCTCGAAAGTTTGCATACCCTGGAAATGTTGGCATTGATATTTGAAAGTATGACTGACCATGCCAAAAATCTTGTCAAAATTGATGGCAAGATAATTGCAGCATGTTATCGGAAAGAACTGGCAGACCTTATGCATTCTTCTGCACGAAAGCTGCGCATGGGACGCTCGTGGACTTTCCAGCACAACAATGACCCTAAGCACACTATTGAACAGGAATCATTTCATTTTTTTTATTTGTTGCTATGTTTTGTTTTACGATTGTGCCATTCTGTTATGACCTACAGTTGCATATGTATCCCATATAAAATGTGTTTTGCCATCCCACGCATGTTTTCTTTATAAATGGTACATGTATTACAAATTCTCCAAGGTATGCAAACGTTTGAGCACAACTGTTTTTTATATTTTGTGTGTAGTATCTTGTATATATGAATGTTTCTTTGTAGTCATCCAAATTTTATTTGGATCTTTGTCTTTAGGTGGAGGTTAAGTCAGGAGAAGAAGATGAGGAAATACTTTTCAAAGAGAGGACAAAGCTGTATCGCTGGGACAGAGATGCCAATCAGTGGAAGGAGCGAGGTGTAGGAGAAATTAAAATTCTCTTCCACCAGGAGAGAAATTATTACCGCATATTGATGAGACGAGACCAAGTATTAAAAGTGTGCGCAAACCACGTTATCTCAAAAGATATGAAATTAGCTCCTCTAAATACATCCCAAAATTCGTTTGTTTGGATAGCCAATGATTATTCTGGTAAGTTCCTTTTTTACCTTGAAAATTATATTCAGATCTTTATTCAGAATAGCAAGGCCAGTGTTTATCAACGGAATTCCTCATAGAAATTGTGAATTTAGTTTATCAGAAATGCCACTTATCTGTTGCCCTACAAGGATAGATCACTGAACCCAAGAAGCTCTTTGATGTATACCAGTTTGGCACCATTGACGCATTTAAATTCTAACAAACCATGCTCAAGATGTTCCCATGCACGTCTTTCCCACAATCACCATACGCTCTATAGCACCTCACTCCTAATCATACATCAGAGGACCAAGAACTCAAACATTGGTTAACATGTAATTCCAGGGAAGCATAGGTGTTCCAAGTTAAGCTGGCCATACACCATAGTACACTAAACTGCATCTGCAGGGCCACCCATGGATCGAATTTTGGGTCATCCAGCAGGTTTTATTTTATTTATATTTTTGAGCGTTTTGTACGCGCTACAAAACGTTCAGGTGTGAACCAGGGCTTAGAGTGCTGGCTTTGGGTCTTTTATTAAACAGCTACCAAATTTGTTTAAGTATGAATGTTTTGTTGTGTAAACAAGTAGACATCTGCGTCTGAAATAAAGTTTGCTAAAATCCTTAATTAGGGATGTCCCGTTACCACTTTTTCAAGACCAAGTACAAGTACTGTCTCTCATGTACTTGCTAATACCAATTACTGATACTTATTCTTAAAGGGACATGTGACATTTTTTCTGAAACAATGGGCAGTTTCTCACCAGGGCTGCGTGCATTGGAGGTGACAGGTTCTCTTTAAGGTGGCAGGTCACCTTTCCACTTCACTGGATTCAGCTGCTGAGGCAGCTCAATGTAAATACAGCAGGCAGTGGCTGGGAGCAATAGCCAGCCTGCTATTGGATGTTTTAAATTGCAATACCCAATAGCAGGCTGGTTATTGTACCCGCCCATTGCCTGCTGTCAATCAGCAAAGGAGGGAACTGAAGACAAAGCTCTCTATCAGGTCCTCTGCTGATTGAGAGCAGGCAATGGGTGGGTACAATAGCCAGCCTGCTATTGGCTATAACAAATTTAAAATATCCAATAGCAGGCTGGCTATTGTTACAAGTGTCCATTCCTTTTCCACTTGATGAAACTGTTTCCTTTTGGTGATATATCACAGTGTCAGTTGTCTGTGCTCCTTATGTGTTTAATAATAATGCCCTCACCAGACATCCACAGAAGTTTTCCCTCTCAATGAAACAAGAGAAGGTCAGTTCAGAGTCACAGCAGTAGTGTATTTTCCCATCTTGTGCTGGCTACAGCGGTCTGCAAAAGGGACACAGAACTCTACAGCCAGCACCAGCGGGAAGAAGAGACTGTCCGCACAACACTTACCGCCCGCCACGCTGTCACACTTCCGTCTAGAGAGGTCAGAGAGGAGAGGGAGGGGCTATGCAGGTCAATGACCGAAGCTATTTAAAAAAAATTTAAAGGGCGGTAACAGCTCTGTATCGGGGCATTTTCAGGAGTACAAGTACTCCTGAAAATGCCCTGGATCGGGATATTTTATATAACACAGCTAATGTTTCACTTCAAAAAAATGCAAGTTTAAGACAGCATATGACCCCCTAGAAAATCCTGTGCAAAAAAACTTGGCATCAGTACAGCCTTAGGCATATTCCTCCCACCCCGTACCTGTTTGACAACACTATTACCTTCCTGTTTTACATAAGTATATGTGGTGCTGCATTGTGAGATGGAAGTTGGAATTGCCAACTCTTCCTATACCTCAAAGTGGCGGGGTTTCTAGGGGTTCCCTTTCCCTCTTTGGAGACATTTGCAGTAATGATGGTATATCCTTGTACATTTTGGTGCTTAGTATCCAGGAGTTTAATTTCTTACTGTATTGCTGCAAACATGTTAGTTGCTGAACGTGATCAACACAAGTATCCAAGTATTGTCTTCAGTTTAAATGACTAAACACTTGTTTGTTTTTACCCTGCAGATGGAGAAGGCAGTTTTGAGCAATTTGCAGCCAGATTCAAAACCCAGGAGCTGGCGGATTCCTTCCAGAGAAAGTTTGAAGAATGCCAAAATAATCTACAGCAATCTGAAAGTTAAATGAGATGGTTATTAACTATTGTTAATGAGTTTCTAGAACAAATCAGGTTTTTCTCATCTGTTTCTAACCTTTTCATGTAATCAGATTTTAGTCCCTTACAGCTTCATGGTTTTACTGTTGCTGTCTGGAGGCGTGATGTTATCATTGCCACCATTCAGATAGGACACACTGCGGGATCAATTGTATTGGGATATTATTCAATGTGTCAAACATTATAAGCAGTGGAGTAGTGGCATGGTGCGTGGAAGGGATGGCCTCTGTTTCTGCATGGATCAGTCCGAATCAAATGGAGAGTTTCCTATGAAATTGGGAATCTTAATCCGTACAGTAACAGTGATTGAGTATTTAGCTTGTCCATGTTTGAGTGGGCCTTTGTTTGGTTTCACTTATTCTCTAAACTTCTGTTAAACTAAGAGAGGCACTTTTCTTCTTCCTCCAGAATACCTTCTAGTTCTGTTTCTCTCAACAGAATAAAATAAGTGACCGTACATAGATCTACATTTGTGTAAAGAAATTTTGTGCACTTGTAAGAACATAAACTTATTTTTTAAATGTTAGTATTGTAAATAAAGTTGAGTGAAAAGTGTTTTGGTCTTCATGTATTGATATTGATCTGTCATCTGTTTGGTAAGCATCTCCACTACCTAAACTACTACTTTGGTTCTTTTGGTCATACTTGCCATGAAGTCCTTTTCCTGGAGTCCATTGAAAGAAGTCTGAGACAAATGGGTAATGCAGCCACCTACAGAAGGATTGGACACTAACAAACCTTGAGCCAGCCTTATGGTATAACCCCTCCCATGCTTCAGTTTTATAGCAAGTAGTACCAAGAACAATGGCTCTTATGATGGGTACAAAAATCCTATTTTCTCTGTTCCATTGAGGGATACAAGAATTCCAACAAAGTAGGACCCAACAAATCAAAGGGACTGCATGCATCTCAAAGAGCTGCCTGTAATAAGTTACGTCTGAAGTCGGCATCTGCAGAGGCTGAAACATCCACCTGGTAAAACAGAACCAGACCAGGTGGCAGCCTTACATGCCTGTGAAACAGGCCTGATTCCAAAATGCTCAAGACTCACTCGCATCAATGTTGTAGTGAGCTTTCACAGGGAAGGAGGGAACCCTATACTATGAAGATGGAGCTAGATTCCAGAATGTCTTCGTGGACCCATCTGAAATGACAAACTGCCAGCCCTTTTCACAGAAAAGAAAAAACTTCAAAGAGAACTGAACAGCACAAACCATAATCCAGACACTGTAGCGAAATCTCCATCTAATGAACTGGAGCTGAGCACAAGGATGATAAGGAAATGTCCTGATTTTTGACTGTAAGCCTGTGTTGCTCTGTAGACCAAGTCCCCTGTACTGACAGAGCATCCAGCATTGAAGCATGGTGTTTAGTGTTAGGATCTGCCAGAACAAGGAACGAGTTTCTTGCCCAAGGTCAGAACAGACTCATCAAACCAGCACAATAGGGTTAGCCTGTGCCTTGTGGTCAGTCAAACTGCCTACTAGGGAGACAGGTGACTTGTCCCACGTTGGAACAGCGCAAAGATTACCGCTTTGAAGGAAGCTGTCATTAGATGCAGTAGGACTCTGAAGGGCATGAGCCCAAGCCTGAGGAGTCTGCAGTTTCTCTAAGGGGAGAATGACCCAAGTCCCGTTTGTATCCAGGATCAGACATCGGTACTCCTGATGATGCGGTGGGTGCTAATTAAACCTGGACAGCTGGATAGAGAGCTTAAGGCCTGGTTCACACCTGAATGTTTTGTAGCGTGTTCAACACTCGACGAACGCTCTACAAAACGCTCAAACATCTAAATCCCATTGTATTCAACGGGTCTGGTTCACACCTTGCCGTATTTCCGCCCGTCCGAACGCGATACAAAATGGCCTACGCCCAAAGAAGTACATGTACTTCTTTGGGGCGTTTTGGTCTCGTGTTTCCATTGGGATACAGCCAAGTAGCCCTTGGAAACGGGCATTTGTCGTGCGTTTTTTTACCGTGAATCGTGGTAAAAACGCGCGACAAATGCGCATATTCAATACGTCTAGGTGTGAACCCAGCCTAAAACTTGTTGGGTCAAGCAAGGCTGAGGGTGACCAAGTGTCGTTTCAGGCATGCAGTTGGTAGCAAGCACAGGCCTGTGTTCTACGTGCCTCAGGAAAGCAGGAGCAGCAGAAAAGAGATGCTTCCTCTTGCCTGCTGGTGGCTAAGAGAGCATTGAGCATGGTGGAAATTCTTTTTTTTAAAGCAGGAGTTCTACCTCCCGTACGGTCTATCATCACACAGAAAACTTCTGTTGCTGTGTGAGGAGGAAAGTTTCAGTCCAGGAAAATCCAATCCTAACCTAAGGTTCAAATATTAATCCAAACCAGATTGACACAAGTACTATCAAAGGTCAGATTTTTCCTTTGTGATCCTAATCCAAAGACAGCTAGCCTCTCTTTTTTTGGTTTCCTCCTGTGACTCCATAGCCTCTAAATGTGGTTCTATCTGTCCTTCGTTTTGAGTCCTAGATCCGCCTTCTTTAATCCTAAAGTAGTTTCGGCCTTTCATCTCAAACAGAACATTGTTCTTCCATCTCAAGTACATTAAGCAGATGTATTTTTGTTGCCTGAATACAATTTGTGTTGTAAAGGTTTCTTAGCCACTGATTCCATTTGAAAGACTATCTTTCTTACCTTTTTAGATGAGACTGAAAGAGAAAGTCCAAAGCCTGCTACACAGTGACAGGAAACTCTGGTTGTCTCCATAGAAAGATTAGGGACACGCTGAACTTCCTCTCGTTAACATACAATGCTTCCAGATCTTTAACACTTTGTTAGGACAAGAGAGATATGGATATTCAGACCTTACCTGATGCAAGCTTTGAGCAAAAGGTCCTTCAGGCTGCTATTGTATCTGCTGCCAATTTTGCCATGTTGCCTACCCACTCAGCTGGACTGCTTTTAGACATCCCAATCGTATCAGAAAAACAAAGTATCCTGTGTCTGTTAATAAACTATAAACAGAATTTCTGTACTTCTAGTAAAACCTATTTTAGAGTTTAAGAGGCACAGGTTCCACTCCATCTTTGCGATCTACTTCTAAAGCTGGCCATACACCTATAGATTATCTGCAGATTTTCTATGGGGAGATGGAAAAAGTGCAACAGATTCCTCCATCTATGCTAAACTGCGTGGATGGAGGAATCTCCCACTGTGCCTAGTTCCGTATCTTTGCTAGTCAGACCTTCTGGTTGTCAAAATACCTGAACAGTCTGATTGGATGCCGGCATTGTTCAGGTATTTTCAGAGCCAACGGGGCCGACTAGCAAGATACTGACGTTTGGCCCAGTGGGAGATTCCTCCATCCACAGAGTTTAGCATAGATGGAGGAATCTGTTGCACTTTTTCCATCTGACCACTGAAAATCTGCAGATAATCCTATAGGTGTATGGCCAGCTTAAATGCTGCTCTTCTACAAACCTGAAGCATGCAGAGAGTGGGAAGGGCTTTAGTAAACAAGCCTTTGGCTAGCTAGGTAGTGTCCAAATCCTGTAGGCGGCAGTGTAACCCAAACATAGCAAAATACCTGCTGATCCTGAAGCTCTCACCCTCACAAAATTGGGGCTGCATATGTATAAGCGTTCATGTGTTTTGTGCTGATGTGTGCTCCACAACTCACGGGACAGCTCTGGGTTTCATCAACAAGCTGAACCTGGGAGGGCCACCCCCTGATCACGATTCCTGAGATCATTCGCTACAGAACCCTCCCCATCTCTTTCTCCTCTGTGAAAAGATACATTGGGGGAGGGGGAGGAGGAATCTGTTTAAATAAAGTGATATACTGAAATAGCCAAGTGTCTAATCTAGGGCTGTGTTAGTATTAGTGTATGTTAGGTACAATACAAACAGCTTTTTATTTAGTGTCAGGAACAGTGGGTTATATAGGCAAAATAAAAATAATGCACTATTGTATTTGGGCGCTACTACATGAACAAACACACACACACACATATGTGGTATCTGAATATCAGAAGAGTTCATTTTGTGGGGGAACTTTGCTGATGGGTCATGGCAATGGAACAAGATACAGCTAAAGTTGAAAATGTATATATATATATTTACTATTGTGCCCTGCATTTTCTCTGGCATAAAACAGATGTATCAAAATGTACATCCTGCCAAGATCAAAGGGGATTTAGAAAGCTCTCGTAGGTTGCAGATGTCTACAAGTCTGGCATTTGTTTTAAAAACAAAGAAATAATCTACCAATGGTGTACATTCCAAAACAACTGTTCCGCCCAGGAGATGATTCTTTAGACTAAAACACTCAAGAACCCTGAAATTTCACTGGGATCTGTAGGTAACTCTTGCAACAGTTGGCATCCAAGTGCATGCATCTACAATCAGAAAGAGATCTCACGCTTTTAACCTTTATTGGAGGGGGTATTGGGAAAAAGTCTTTACTTGCAGCAACAACAAAAAAACCCACCTCCTGTTAGAACAATTCTAATGAATCAAGGGGTAGACTGGTAAGACCACAGCAACATGACATCATTTCAGGACAACCTCATACCAACTGTGAAGCATGGTGATAGAAATGTTATGGTTTGAGGTTGCTTTAGAATCTAGCCAGGTTGCAGTCATGGAGTCAACATATTAAAGTGTGCTTGATAAGGATGCAAAAGGATGTCCAAAGTTGAAATGGATCTTTTAGCACGATAATAAAAGAATCGTAATAATAAAAAAAGATGGTCGTGGACTGTGAACCCCATTGAAATTATATATAATCAAACTAGCAGATCAGGCAGGAAAACCTACAAACATTTCAAACATTTTGCAACTGAAGGAATTCCTCACGGAGGCATGCTCAATGATTTTACTGAGTGGTGTGCAGTTATGCAAGACGTATACAAGAAGTAATTTCTGCTAAAGGGGGGCAGTGCCAGCTCAGGAGGCCAAGGGGGGGGGGGGGTTTAAACCTTTTCCACAGTACATCTATTGATATTTGTGTTGAATCATTTATTGGAAAGGCAAATAAATGTCTCGTGTTTTTATTCAAATATATCTTTGTATGCAAGCACTGTTTGAATGAAGAAGTTTGCCTGTTTGAATATGTTGTAAAAGTCAATCTCCATGAGTAATTACCTTCTCACACGAGGGTGTATGCGTGCGCGCAAATTGATCTGCAAACTACAATAATACTAGATTTTAAAAAATTGATATCTTATCTGGTGTGTGTGAACTTCCAATGCCGTATCACTAGATGAGCGCTTACACTGCACCAAAGGCAAATGTTGAAAGCTCAGTACTAGGTGATTATGAGATCCCTTTCTGTCATACAAGATATATTTGGATATATGTAAATCGATATTTTGAGCCCAGCAATGACATTCAGAACCATGACATTTGACAATTACTCTCTATTTAGCATAACAGTTTTATTTTTTAAATATCATGCTCGGTCAAGATGAAGTTTCCCCATACTTTTTTGGTTTCTACATTGGGCCCTTTATTTTTAGTATGTAGACTGACAAGTAGCCATCTCCAATTTGTTTGATGTCATATCTTACAACAAATGTACAAAAAAAACAAAACAAAATAAAAACAACAGAATCATAAAACTCAGTCCTCGTCTGAGTCAGTGTCTTTCTTTGTGGCAATGGAACTTCTAATGGAAGTCATGAGCTGGTCCTGGATTTGTTGTCGGGGGTTTTCTTCAAGATCTGTCTTTATAGCACCAGATTCAGAAAGTTTCCATTCCAATTCTGTGGAATCAGATGTCACACCATTAGGATACCCATATTAAGTACTGCAAACATCTATGTACCAATTGTACACGAAGAAAAAGATGGCTTAAAGTGTATGCCTCAGTGAAATAAAAACAAAACCATGTGCAGTACATGCATATTTGCCCATGTTTTGGCTCTGTGAAAGTATTAAAGTTGTGCTCTCAGTGTAAAAGCTTTCATTTAGAAATAGTCCTCAATAGTCACAAAGTATATAAATCCTCTTTGTGAGCACCTAGTGCCTTTGAGAACCTAGATGTTACCTTGTAAAAGATGCAGTGACATCATCACTGTGCTGTACCTATCCTGTGCAGAAAGCAGAGCTGTGTGAGGGACCCAGCAGGTCCACCTACTATAGGCTGCCTGCAATAAACTAAAGGAGGAGGCGGAGACAAGACCAGTCACCCTGGACAAAAAGAGCAGCAGTGACCAGTTTTAATATAGGAAGCTACTGCACAGATCTGGAAGAAATGCACAAAACACATCAAGATTCAAGTGAGAATACACACGACTCTTGTATTTAGCCAATATATCCTTATCCTGGAGTTCAGATTTAAATACAGAAAAATTCCTGGTAAATCTCCCAACAATCCAATGTTCTCTTTGAGCCGACAATGCTGCCTCTACTGCAATGAAATCTGCAAGCAGTTGTTTCATCCCTGAGTTATCCCCTGCATAAGACCTCGACCTTATGTTTTAGAGATGAGAGAAGGAGGTGTTCTGTAGTACTGCGGAGGAGAGGTAGGGCTGACAACACTGCTTGGGACTTCAGTACAGTAGAGGGACTGTTATTCCCTTCAAACAGTAATTTAGTAGCACAGTGGATTTCTGGCAGATCAACAGGTATTTTTCTGTGCTTGACACATTGATAAATGGCTGCATCATGGGGAGATGTGCATGTATTGCAGAGAATACTATATTTCTGTATTATTGTGCCTAGACATACACTTTAAGAGTCTCTACTTCCAGCAGACTGCAAAATATTTCCTCTAATCATTTTTTTTTTACTAGTTGCTATAGCGTGGATAAATTACACACACACACACACACACACACACACACACACACACACAACATAAAACCATAAACCTGAGTGAGCTTACAATCTGGTGTCCCCAACATCAGCATATAAATATATAAACAAAAGACATCTAAGGCCAAATCAGTTTAGAAGCCAGTGAATATTCTATGATGATTGTATGTACACACGTGACCATCTGCTATTTACTTACCATCCTGTGTCAGTTTCATGCCACCAAACACTAAAGGTCCAATGAACTGGGCACGAATTTCACCACCCTGATAAACAAAGATGGTGGGTAGGTTCTTGTCAGGATAGTTTGGTATACATGTTGTGGAAATGGCTTTGATAAACTTGACATCTTTAAACTTTCTTGCAAGGATGGCTAAGTGCTGGTTTATTAAACTGCAAAGTGGAATTCTGGAGATAGAACGGGGAAAAAAAATTAATATATATGTTAAGTGGGAGAGTTATTTGAACAGTCGGAAATAGATCAATAGAGCAAGAGGGGCCAAATGGCAGATTCAATCAATAGACACAAACGTAGATAGTTTGGGGTTTCAAGTGGCACTCATTGCACACAGAATTAGCAACGTCTAAAATATTTCACTTTACAAAGCATTAAAACCATACAATAACGTTTTTTTTTATAAAAACCACAACATATCCCCCCAAAAGTACACCTCCCGCATCCACCGAGTCTATAGTTAGATCAGATCATTGATACAGGAGACCCGTTTCCAACAGTAATAGATCATATATAGTCAAAATAATATGAATTGTTCTCATCAGTGGTATGCTTTCTTCCAAACATGTTTAGCTGATTGCTTCTTCAGGGGTTGAGGTGAAAATATTTTATGGGGTGTCTATGGTCAGTAGCGATTCCTCAGTGTAGAGGGTGGGGGGGAACTTAACCTCCACTCCCCTACATACTGAATAAGCCTGGTGGGACCACATGGAGAGAAGGCAATCTAGGGCTTTGTGGGACATCACACTGTAGTGCGCCAATCTCCAATATTCTGTTGATGCAACTAAGCACCCAATCGGTAGATTAATCTCCCTCTTAAAAATCAATGGGGGTACATATATGCAGTCCCTTAACTCCAGAGACCAACTGGTAAACAAATCTCCTCCCTACAAAGGCCATCCAAATAGACCGCTCCTCAGCTCACCGCCCAGCCCTAGATTCAATCAATATACAAAGAAGGATTATGTGTACAGAGCCAAATTAAAGAGAACATCACAATTCTTCAATACGTTTCCTGTGTATAAATATTTTGCAGTTATTCAGAATACATCAGCTCCTGTTACCACGGTGGAGGTAACAGTCTGCTATGTGGGGCTTCTGGCAAAAACTGATGTCCAAGAGTTTAGGTTTTTCATCAACAATATATTCATACACCAATTAGAAATGGTACCCAAATGCAGAAATACTAAAAGAAGGTCGTTACATGTGTCTGAAGTTATTCTTTAACATAACAGTGAGTACATCAAAAAAATCTTCATAGTGTTTCTATAACTAAGACACAGCAGATGTTTTGATGCTTTTATAAAAACGGCCACAAGGATGACCGGTGGATAACACATACCCTTGTTTGTAAAGGTGCAAGATCACCCAAAGGTCTTTTCCAGCCTTTGTCACTTCCTGCACATAGTCCTGCCCAGAAATTTCCAGAACTTCCCCAAATGTATTCTTTATCTGTGACGCTTGCCATTGAGCCAGTCTCTGTCGTCTACAAAAGACAAACACATACCAACAAATGTAGAAATGCATGTTTTCCAAATCATAAAATAGCTTCTATTGATGCATGAAATATTGCCACTGGTTGTACAGGAACATTCTACCTACAGCAGACCATGAGGAAGGATACACAACAGTATTATCAACTGACACAAAGAGTAAGGGGTCATTCACACGTGCCTGTCTGCTATAATGTAGTGTTTTAGTGGACAGACAGAATACAAAGCTTTCAACGTGAAGATCCCAGTGAATCATTGCAAGCGTCTTTCAAAGATGGGCAGAAACCTTCTTTAGATTTACCATTTGGCACTTACCCAGTGTAAGATAATGTCCTACCTGCATAAATATTAGTCTGGCAGTATATTGGTGAACATCCTGTCATCAGCCTTTTCTCCTTCGAGTGGGTCCCTATTGTTTCCTCTGATACAGAGAAAAGTTTTACATTACTATCAATGTGCCGCTGTGGCTGTTGGAGGTGGTTGGGGTAGACAGAGAGCTCTCCGTCTGCCATAGGCATAGGAAACAAACATGCAATTTGGAGCTCTGGGTTTTCCCCAAGAAAAATTCTTACCATGTTAGGTGAAATGGTTCTTCCAACAGATACAAGTTGGCAACCTCTCCCCGAGTCCATGAATGTCTGCTCTAATTCAACAGGCCTGGCCAGATGGCGCTATGATTATGAAATGTCTGTGTGTATCTGCATAGTACAGTCTGCTGATTGTAGTATAATGTTGGGGCCAGATATCCTCTCATGTAGAGAAGAAAGGAAAAAGGAACGGTTAGCTATGTGGCTTAAATAGGCTGACCACTTCCTGAATTCTAAGAGTACCTAACAACGGCTCACACTGCATGAAATAACCTCAACGCAGGAGGCAAGTGTGGATGTAGCCCAAGAAAAGATGAAAAATTCTGACTGGTTGCTATGGGCACCACTATCACCAATACCTATTGGTTGTGTATTAGTATTATTAGTGTATTACCAATGTGTTTGTGTATTAGTAGCAACTCCTCACCTATACATTTCTATAGCTCGCTCATCCTCCTCATTAAACTCATCTTCATTCTCTTCTAGCTCTTCGAGTGTCATATCCTCATATGTTTTAACTGAAATACAAAAAAACACATACAGGGACATATATCTAGATTATTAGGATGCAAATCAGGCTGCTGGTCAGTTAGCAAAGCCTGTGTAACATATTCACTGTGTATTCGACTCCGGCACCTAGAATCCCAAGCAGTCAGCAGAGACAGTTTTGCACAGGTCTGTGACAGAACCATCACTTGAAATTAGGCAGATTTTCACTCCAGACAGAAAACACAAGATGTGGTTTGGGGGGGGAGAGATTTATTTTGTCACAATGCTACTTTAGATCTGCTGAGAGGGAATTTATGAAGATGAAACATAATCGGTGTCTCATAATCTGTCTCACTGCGCCTTACTGTGCGACAGAATTGATGCATGTTTTCCATAGTTTTAGATAGAGTAGGGAAGGGTAAAACGGTAACCCCTGCCATGTTATTGTTTTGCCATCTGTGAACCATTGGGGAAATCTCCCTTCTTATCCTGTCCCAGAGACACAACAGGAAGTGAATGATATCTACCAAAGCGAGGGAAATTCCACTCTTAGACCGTCGTTGCTGGAACAGGTGTCCCCATTGGAAGATTTCCCTCTACTTCGGGGACAGCAGGGACAATAGTCACAGGACAAATAGGGGTCTATTCACAAAAGGTTAAAGAGTTTGGAGAAGGCAGGAGAAGTGAACAATCTAGGACCCCAATGGGGACACAGACAGCATTAAAACTTAACTGAAGGATTAAACTTTCCTAATCCAACTGGAGAAAAAAAGGGGTTACTAGAAATACACTTTAAAGTGAACCTGTAAAGACAGATAGCTGGAGGCAGCCATTGCTGTGCTCTCCTTATATTGCTACTTACCAAGCAGTAATACTAATTCAATGACTTCAGTACCTTTTGAATCACAGCCCTGTAACAAGCATTCAGGTCAGGGGTACAGACTTGGCTTGTTGCAGGTTTCCTTCAAGCCAGTAACTCTGAATATACTGCTGTCAGGGAAAGCCTTGCATCTAGTATTTTCAGGAGGACAGCAATAAAAACCTCTATTCCTGCCTCCTTTGAAAGGGAAAGTAAGATATATTCACAAAGGATGAAGCTGAAAGGTCTGAACCCTGACCAAGACACATACTAATGACAACCTCAGCTGACCTATACAGAGGGGTTCAATTCAGTCTCCAAAATGTTACCACGACAATGGGAAAGAGGAGCCTGGGAATGTAGATGTTGTAAAACCCTTTAAACTGGCCATACAGTTTAAAGGGCCCTACTGACTCGGATGAAATTCAAACAGTTTGTGGCCCTGTTGACGTCCCTGGACTAAAAAAAAAGATTTTTCAATGAACCTTTGTTGAAAGAGTCTGAAAATCCTCTGCTGAGCAGTGACTGCAGCCGCGGTCACCGTTCAGGGACTATGACAGCTACACACCAACTGCTGTTAGAACACCATAGCCGGGCAGGGAAGAGTGCCCCATCCCAGGGCTGAACAAGAAAAAGCCAATAGTGTATGGCCAGCTTTAGCGAAGGTGATGAAATCTGCTGATTGCTCTCCCCTTTCACATAAAAATCTTCTTACCCACTGACTGCTGCATCAATATCCCTTCTTCTTCCTCTTCATCCTCCTTTGGTACCTCTTTGGGAGGTATGATACCTTTTTTTCGCAGGATGTCATTCCACTCTGTGTCAGCATTTGGGTCCTGAAATCAGACGGGCAATCGTATACAGTATATGATAACGGATTTAGGATGGACAATACCCAGACTATAAATACGGCTGTAATGTATATGATACAAGCTTTTAAAGTGACACGAAATTCAGAAGTAAAATCTTAAAAATACATTCAACTCTCTTAACTATTAATAAAAAAAATTTATCTTATTTGTGTATCACTCAGCTGTATATTCTCAAATCATCTCTGAATTGGTGCCGGCACTGTCCTTCATTCTGGAGAGTGGCTACTTTTCTTCCCCATGGTCCCTGTGTGTGTTGTAAAGTATTCACTGCTCCAAGCTTGCTCCCGTGATGGACTACAATCTCACATTTAGTTTACTAATTTGTATTGAGATTGTAGTCCATCACAGGAGTGAGCTTGGAGCGGTGACTACTTTACAACACACACAGGGACTATGGGGAAGAAACGTTGCCACCCTCCAGAAGGAAGGACAGTGTCAGCACCTATTCAGAGATGATTTGAGGATCTAAAGCCGAGTGATACACAAATAAGATACATTTTTATTAACAGCTAAGGTCCTTGAATGTATTTTTAAGATTTAACTCCTGAGTTCAGCGTCACTTTGAAATAGGTACGGTGAGGTGTTTGTTAGAAAAAGTCACCAAGCACAGGCTATACAGCAGAGCCACCTGTGAGGTACATAATACTGTATTCACCTGACATTAAGGGCTCATTCGTACCATGTGCGGTGACTGCACCTGACCAATGCCAGTTACCACAATGGCACATAGGAAACCTTTGTTTTCTGTGTGTCCTCTTTACACCACAGTGCTGCCTTAAGGTGGGTCGCAGTGCGGTGCGAAAAAATGTGGCCAAGTTGCATTTTTCGGTAATTCACCTCACTGAACCACTGATGTGCTGCCGTGAATACAAATGAATGAAATGTCACATTTCAATTATGTTTACAATAAACAAAAATAAAGGTAACAACAAGCAAGAAACAAAGCCCTCCCCCCCACCAGCTTATAATGGACACCGTACCCCAAAACGGGCCTTATGAGCATAAGAGCTGATGTGAGGAGCCCTATGACAAACCCTTTACAAATGTTCTTGAACATATTCAAGTGATTTTATGTGGAGAGGGAGAGAGCAGTGTAGGAGCAGAACCTTTTACTATTAGATCTAATGGATTGTAACATCTTCACAGAATCCATTCAGGGTGGAGCGTGTTGACACATAAGTCTGCTGTGATCCCGCTCTAGACGATTTTCACATTTAATCGTGTTTATGATTTTAAGACTGTACTTAATATAAGACTAGATGAGTACTCTATATACACCTCTATGTTAATCTCTATGTACTCTATGATAATATAAGACTGTGCATGTAACTGTATATCAATGGTTACAGTCAAATATAGAAGTGCTCCGGGAATAGATATTTTGTTATAATGACTGACATAATTATAGGATTGCGGTCTTCTTTATTCTCTTAAGAAGAGGACATTTGGTTTATGAAATGGGTTCACCATCCATTGTCCATGTCTGGACAGTATGTTGCATACTGAACTAACAGGGTTATTCACAAAAGGGTGACGAGTTTGGAGAAGGCAGCAATCTAGGACAACATAGCTGAACTGGAAAGTGAGCTGAATTGGCTATGTTGTCCTAGATTGGTCACTTCTCCTGCCTTCTCCAAACCCTTCACCCTTTTGTGACTAACCCTGTAAATATAATTGATGGTAGCAGCCATGTTTGTGGAATGATGGGGAACATATGTGGAGCATATAACCCAATACAAGTGTTCACTGAACAAGGCCAAGCGGAGACATGTATGATCAGAGTAGTGTGTACCGGGTGGAGGGTCCAGGGGTTAGGATTTTCCTGTGACTCACCTGCATTTTGTGTAGTTGTGGGTACAATCACAGCACAGCTTCTCCCTGCGGAAACCCAATGATTATACACGTCAGTGAACGTTCTTTCTTCTGTTACATTGGTTAGAATATGTTTCACACATTACCTTGAATACGCCAGCAGCTCAAACACACAGCGAGAGCATGGGGGAAGTTATTTCTTGTCACACCAGACACCACTTCCTCCCCGTTCCCATCTCCTTATTAGGAAACACATGCCACAAGGCCGTATACAGAGTGTGTGACGGGAGCAGCTGGGCTGTGCCCATATGTTCCATCAACAAAGGCATCCCCGGCATACCTTTATACATGTAGGCTCTTTACTTCCCCTGGAGGCATCCTGGCATACCTTTAGATGTGGACACTTGTTGTTCCCCTACTACAGGGACCCATTTACACTGGTTCACACTAAAGCCATGGTATCCGTGCATTTAGAGCAGGCTTTCACACAGCGCACGGCACCTGGGGCAATACATTCACGTACTAGCGTGCCTTGCAGTATACAAAATGCATGCAGTAATTTTTTTCACTGCATCCCACCATAACATTTGCTATTGCAGTTCCATGCTTGGCAGAGAAGTGCACCACATGCTCACCGGGTGGTGTGTTCGGGTGACATTCATAATGAATGGTAGAGCAACACATCAACGCACCTAGCATGCCGTGCATTGTGCTACACGATAGTGTGCGCTAAACGCACAGCTACCATGCCTTTAGTGCAACACTATAGTGTAAATCAGCCCTTTGCTGTCCTTGTGCGTTGCGTCTTGTGTAAGGGCAACCTATTCATTTTGCATGGGCTGCCAATGCAGCAGAATGTGGAATGCATGGTAGTGGGTAACCATATGTTTTACAAAGTCACTGCCATGCCCTTGAAGCTACACACCTATAGTACAGAGTTAAGGGACTGTTCGTACCATTGTGCTGTGTTATTGCACGATCACATGTGTGTTGCATTAAGGCAGCCCATTCATGTTAATGTGCTATCTGCGTTATGCACCACAAAGGTCCATGTAGCATTTCCATCAGCACACCACATTGCAACACATGTAAATGTGTTAATGCATTGCTATCAGCAAGGAATGTTGGAGTGCCATTCAGAATAAACGTGTGCAATTCACAATGATGTGAGTGGACACTTAGGTCCTGTTCACACTGGTCTGCCCAATAATATGCTCAGTTGTAGTGGATGACCTAGTGTGTTTACTTTTTTTCTTAACTTTTTTTGCAGCGTGCCCATTGTTCACTCCAGGTCCCTGAACTGCAGTGTGATGATCCACAATGCTGTCCAGTGCGCCATGACAAAATGTAGCATATTTGAATTGTTCACAGGGCACCGCAGATCACACCCATGTTGTGGTGTGAATAGGGCACATAGAAAACAATTGTGCCTTAGCAGTGACTGTCATTGTTCAGCGCATGTAGTGTGAACTGTACCCACCACAGCAGCACCTGTCCCCAACTTCCAGCAACAGATTTTACCAACTGTTCCTAAAACAGCAGCACCAGTCCCTGTTTAACAGCAAGCTTCCAGTCATAAAGACTTTACTAACTGCACACCCCAACTGTGTGTGGGATCCCACATTCCAGAACCAGGGAGAGAAATGCTTCTTCCAGTGCCTGATATGTGCCAGTACTGTCGGGGGGTGGTGATATGCCTGATAGTGTTTGCATAAATTCCCTACTGACCCTTTCCCCACCGACACCAATGCCTATTGTTTTACCTATTGACGCCAATGATTTTTTTACCTATTGACACCAATTTTTTTTTTATGCCAAGTGACACCACTGTTTTTTGTTTTGTTTTTTTACCCAATGACAACAAAGTTTTTTTTACCCAATGACACCAAAGTGTTTTATTAACCAGTGACACCAATGTTTTTGTACCCACTCACACCAATGCTAGGGCATTCATAATCCTGCTGACCACCAGTGTCGCAGCATTCTTCCTCTCACAGACACACATGGCAGACATTTTTCCACTCACTTACCCTGAGACGTTCTACCTTTTGATGCTGGGGTATTTTTTTCTCCCACTTGCCCTGACTAGTTCTTCCTGTTGATGCTGGGGTATTTTTCTTCCTCCCACTTACCCTGACATGTTCTTCCTTTTGATGCTGGGGTGTTTTTCTTCCTCCCACTTACCCTGACTAGTTCTTCCTGTTGATGCTGGGGTGTTTTTCTTCCTCCCACTTACCATGACACATTCTACCTTTTGATGCTGGGGTTTTTTGTTCTCCCACTTGCCCTGACTAGTTCTTCCTGTTGATGCTGGGGTATTTTTCTTCCTCCCACTTACCCTGACACGTTCTTCCTTTTGATCATGGGGTATTTTTCCCTCCCACCTGCCCTGACATGTTCTTCCTTTTGATGCTGGGGTATTTTTCTTCCTCCCACTTACCCTGACACGTTCTTCCTTTTGATGCTGGGGTATTTTTCCCTCCCACCTGCCCTGACATGTTCTTCCTTTTGATGCTGGGGTATTTTTCCCTCCCACCTGCCCTGACATGTTCTTCCTTTTGATGCAGGGGTATTTTTTTACTCACTTACCCTGAGACATTCTTCCTTTTGATGCTGGGGTATTTATTTCCTCCCATTGCCGGTCTCTTATCCACCGCAGACTCCTCGGGTCCCACGGTGTCTGTCCGACGTGCGTGATCCCGGCTGCGCCCATCTAGTTTTAGTTTCTCTCCTCTTCCCTCCGCTCTACTGCGCATACGCCCACACACTTATTCTTTAAAGCCGGTCGAGAGCCTAATTTTAAATATTTTTGAATCATGGGGCATATATCTACTGCTTCCTAGCAGTAGATATCTGCCAAAATAAGAGACTTTAATGATACTTTAACCCAGCACTCTAAACATTATGCGGTTTATTACATAGTCCTGGTAGCCAAAGTGTTTTAGGCCACATTTACACTGGGCGATTTTGGACTCCTGTGGCAGGAACCCCCGCATTCCTGTGGCAGGAAGGAATCTCAGAAGTCCCATTTAGAAGCGGCTTGTTGTACCCATTCAAGTTAATGACCAGGTAACAGCGGCCGCAACTGTAAGCGACAGTCCACATATAACCATATGTGATATGATTATGTGCTTTGAAATAGATGATTGTTGCCGAACGCATCTATCCTTCTTCTAGGGAACAATCATCTATTCCAAACCGCATGTAATCGTATCATATACACTTCACATGGTGCATTTCTGCACATTTGTTATGCAGGGGGCAGCCCATTCATTTTAATGTCCCCCCGCACCTTTTTAAACTACAAACGTTTTTTGTTTAGGGTGTCTATTTGTGGTGTTATTAACAATGAATGGCATCCCAAGCAAGATACACCTTTTTCAAGCGTTTTGAGAATGCACACAAAATCCTGCTACACTAGTGGACTGTAGCCACTAGTAACTGACTTGCAATCAGGAACTCTGCAGACAGCTTGTAGCTCTGTCTAGTTAGGGCTGGTTCACACCTGTGTTTTGCAGTACCACATGGAACCCATGTATCACAGTGCATTGTGTAGGTATTCATTCTTAATAGCACCCCAGCGCACTAACAAACTTCAGTGCAGCACACATACTTTGTAATGCACAGATGTGAACAATCTGTGTTGAAAGAATTGTGGCATGCAGCATCATTTACACCAGATTGGTTGGGGCTGAGCTAGCTGTTTTTTTTCCAATGCAGCCCCAACGAAAGACAAGGCAATTTGTCTTGTCACGGATGGGAGCAAATCACATCACCACATTGCGGTGGAACATGGTTGTGTGCACTGAATAAAAGCAGTGCATACTGTACTTTTTTCAGCACAGTGGGATTTGATGTGGTACAACCGCCTCACACCACGTTGTGCCCATAGACTATGTTGAAGTGTCACTTGTAACATTTCAATAAAGTTCTAAAAAAAAACACTTAACAGTGCCAAGTGCCGGAGTTCTGTCGAAATAACCAACTTGTCGAGATCTCCGACTCATTATGTCATGTCCGGTGACTTGCCAGTAGGAGATTCGGGCGAGATGGTGCGAGTGCCAGCCGTGGCAGTTTCAGAATCTTGTCAAAAAGGGTATTTCACAAAGCTGCCGAAGGATCCAGCCGTAGATTCGGCTGAGGGAGCCTTTCGGTTCAGTCAAACCAAAGGGCTGCTGTACGGGCTATTGTGCAGCAGCTGAAGGCAGCCGAGCTGAGCCAAACGACCTGCTGAAGGCCAGCTGTTTGCCCCGCAAATGACAGCTGGGCGGAGCCAGCCGTGAGCTCATGGCTGGCTCCGCCCAGTTGTAATGACAGATCAGCATCCCCAAATGACCTCATTGATTTTCTATTCTGCTCGGTAATTAGCAGAATGCCGTTCAGCGGCATTCGGCTATTCACTCACTGCCGTTCGGCCCCTATGGGAATAGGGGCCGAACGGCATCGAGTGAGCTGCTGGAGCTTCGCCTCAGCCAATCCAGATTTTGGATCGGCTGAGCCGAAGTCCTTCTGCACAGCCAAACATGCCGAAGTGCGGCCAAAGGTAGCCGATGTATGGCTCAAATCAGCCATACTGAGCCGGAGTGAATAGTCGAACGTCATTCGGCTCACTTCACTTTGGCTCAGTTATGCACTCGGCTGCCTTCGGCAGCTTTGTGCATAACCCCCAAAATCTCCTACTGAAAAGTAACCGGACGTGGCGTAATAAGTTGGAGATCTCAACAAGTTGGACATTTCGATAGAACAACGGGCACTGCACACCAGCTGCTGTGCAATGTAGTTAAGGGCTGGTGCGAATTGGCCCTCAAAATGAAGGGGCTGCTAAACGCAACGCACATAGATAGAACGCACGTGAGTTACCGAAATGCACAGGTGTGAACAAGCCCTTAGGACTCACACAAGATGGCAACCGGAGTCCACGAATGCAGACACACTGTGCCGAAGGCTGGTGTACTAAAATGACTCAGTGTCAGTGTACAGCCGCACTCGTAGTGTCGTGTTTCGCCGCTGTACATCAAAAGCAATCAACAAGCAGAGAGTGAGTGCTAGGAAAACATTACATAGCATTCCTCCACTGCCTTTAATCCCGCCCTTTTTACAAGTATTGTGGCCTTGTCACGTGACGGATAGGTCACCTATGTCATTTTAGCGGCTAGGACGGCCTCCTGTCAGCTTGGTGCGATGACGTCACTCGGGTGAGCTCTTCTCTGGTCGCGCTTTGGTGATGTCAGAAAAGTAACGGCTTCGATTTCCATGGTGAAAACAAATGTATGTTTTGGGACAAACGGGTGAGTGACGCTATGTATCGAGAGCTGTGCCGGCCAGGCTTATGCTAGCAGAAGCCGCTTGTTTCTTCCTATGGTATTTAGTGTGGAGCCTCTTCTGTGGTTAGCTCGTAGTGCATGCATTCCATCCAGAGAGGTCTGACAGAAGGAAGCCTACAGTGGTTTCATTCATTTACACGGTCAAGGTGTCTGTTTAAATCTATCCATTGGGGGTATTTATCAAAACTGAAGCAGGCAAAATAAGGAGCAGATTTGCACGACAACCAATCAGCTTCTCTGTCTCATTTCATATCTTACCTGAGCAAACTGAAAAGAGATGCTCATTGGTTGCCATGGGCAACTGCTCCAGATTTGATAAATTTCCTCCATTATGTTTAATCATCCTCAAGAAACAGTGATTGTTTTCATTTATTTTTCTTAAATTTTGGTGCGTTCCAGAGCAGAAAAAATAGGACATGCTGCAGTTTTTCCACTTGCTCTGGAACGGAACGCTATGGTGTGAACTAGAGCCCAAAATACCATTGGAATACATTGGATGCATTTTTTTTATGCGTTCTGTAACTGCTCTGCATCTGCTCTGCACTTGGGGTGAACAAGCCCTTAAAGGAGAACTATAAGGTGAGTGATATTTCACTCAACCTCATAGTTCAAGCCGACGTGTGACACTGAAACTGTCACACGTCGGCTCAATAGATCGGGAAGTGAGCGAACACATACAGTCGCTCGCTCACTTTTCGATCCTGTGCCTGCAGAGAGCCGTAACTGTCACTCACGGCTCCCTGCAGGGATTCCCCCCTCCCCTGTCCGATCCTCCAACGCTGACTGGGGGGAGGGGCGGGTACAGCTGGCTCTGCATCTAGATAGGCAGAGCCAGCTGTCAATCAAGCAGCTGGATGGATCTCAACAGCATTGTCGGGATCCGTCCCGGCTGCGGCAGTCTCAGTATACCGCGAGCTGTAGCTCGCAGCATACTGAGCTTTGGGTCATGGGAGGATGCTAGTTTATGTCCTCCCGTGATCCTGAGGAGAACTATGGGGAAAACACTTACCCCATAGTTCTCCTTTAGTAGGGGAATGCTAAAACCTCTGTTGGTTGTTAATTGTCTTTTTTCCCTTTAAAGGGAAATCTAAAGTTCTCCAGCGACTAGGCAGCTTAAAAAAAAAAAAAAAAGTTGATGCCTGCACACCTAGTCCTCCCCACTGATTTCTTATAGACCTTTTCATGTTTATTTTTTAAACACATCTACAGGAAACTATGCAGGAACTACTAATAATGACACATATATCTGTATAAAACTTCTAATGCTTCAACTATGCTCTGCAGGCAGTTGGTAAAGTTTTTTTTTTTTTTTTCCTTGCAGTACGAAGACCTCTTTTTGGCTTTTACAGAAGTGAGACATTTCAATAGAACTTAGTGGTAAGCTTCATGTTTTTGACATTTTATTCATAGCATTGTGTTTCATTAGATTAATCTATGGGGTGTTCACTGTAGGGCTGCAACATCTAATCGACTAAATCGATTTATAATCGATTTATTGAAAAAGTTGTCAACGTTTTCAATCATTGATTAATCGGCTTCCGATTAGTAGGCCCTGTTCACGGGTCCACACACGCTGCGCACCGTACCTCCTCCCGCTGCCAGGCCCGTTCACATCCACGCTACACACGCCGCACCTCCTCCCCGCCTCACGATCGGCACAGGGGCGCAGGGAGAAGAAGTAAGGAGGAGCAGGTGTGGGGGGATGACAGCCGCTGATAGACAGGCCACATCTCAGAAGCAGGTTGCTGGTGGACTGCTCAGGTAAGCCTGCACTCCCACCCACACATGGTGCTCTATAATGTATTGCTGGGATTTGTATTCCTCTATAGCTGATGATACATTGTGCTGTATATTATTATACAGAGCAATGTACCATCAGCTATAGAGGAATACAAATCCCAGCAATACATTATACACTATATGTATAATGTATTGCTGGGATTTGTTGTCTTCCGTTATAGCTGGTGGTATTATGCATTGCGCTGTATAGAGGACTACAAATGGTGCAATGCCGAATGCCATTAGCTATAGAGGACTACAAAACCCAGCAATAATACATTATACAGTGGTGCAATGCAGAATACCGCCAGCTATAATGTACTATTGCTGGCATTTGTTGTATTCCTCTATAGCTGGTGGTATTCTGCATTGTGCTGTATAATTTACTATTGGTGGGTTTTGTAGTCCTCTATAGCCGGTGCCATTCTGCATTCATTGGTGTATAATTTTACACTTTTCATTTCACTATATTGCACACCACACTTTTTTTTACTTTCACTGCTCCAAGCTTGCTCCTGTGATGGACTACAATCTCAATACAAACTAGAAGTCCCATCACTGGAGCCATTTTTTAAAATGTATTTTATTTTTTATCCGATTAATCGAACTTTATAGTCGGCTAACTAATCGATTTTTAAAATAATCGTTAGCTGCAGCTATAGTTCATTGGTATACAAAGATCTGGGAAATGAGTGCTAGTCAAGAGTGTGCATTTGTAAGCATTTCTCTGAATCTCCACTCTTCAAATGAACCAGGCAGGGCAAAGTAAGAGGTTTGTTTTGCTGCCCACCCTCCCTCTTTACTATTACAGATACTTTCCCTTGCCTTTACTACCCTAATACGCTCATCCCTTCAGCTACGGTATGTATGGCTAGGGAAATACCAGGTGGGGGGAATGTGGGACTCTCTCCCCTTCCTTCCATGATACAGCTCTTTGTGGCCAAGTGCTTTCACGTGGGACAGGGAGAGAGTCAGTAGAGCAATGTAAGCTCTGATCAGCTAGACCCAAAGCTTTATCTCGCTGGTCTATATATAAACTTCAGTTAAGTGTTTTTCAACATCTCCCAAAAGATCATGTTTCAAGTAGATGTCTAGCTACTAGTTCTATACTTTGTGTAGAGTCTGAACCTCAGGGAAGATTTCCCCTCACATTCTGTCCTGCTTACTGTTCCAGTCTTGCATAAGAGGCAAAGGGAAGTCTCCCCAAATGACAGTGGAAAGATTTCCCATTGCTCAGTTTAGTAAGTCAGCACAAAGACCAAATTAAACTGTTTGGCTTAAAAACAGAGGTTAGTTTTGCAGACAATGACAACATTATAAACCTTAGGAGAGCATCTAACCCTTTCTTACTTTAAAACTGAGAAGACATCTACTTAAAGGTTTTCATTAAACACGCGTCACTAAATCAGTAATACAGTAACATCTCTACTGAGAGAACCTCTTTGTCTCTGATGTGTGTGGGGTAGAAGCAGACTCCAGATGAGAAACCTGTTCCAAAAAGAGGTCTGTAGGTTAGTCTTTTTAATTATGTTTTTAGTGTCTTTTGGCATGGCTCTCTTTTTACATGAAATAAAACGTGAGCCCAGTGAAGCTATATTCCGGTTACTTTTTTGCATTCATAGATGAATACTTTTAACTTTAAGAAGAACTCCAGGAAAAAAATGTCTTTTAACCCTCCGCACTGCAAGGATTAAGTGCTCGTTTGTGTCTAGGAGCTAAAAAAAGAAAAGTTATGCTTGCCAGACTATCCGAGCCGGCTTGTTCTTAGACCGGTGTCTCAAATGTGTCTCTCCCCATCAGCTGCAGCGGTATAAGGATCCCGTTTTCATCACGCTCTATACATTGTGTATAGACGGAAGTTGAGGAGCAGTCCATCTGTGCAGCAGAGGGGGAGACATGCTTCAGTGATCACAGAAGAAGGGAGACAGCTCAAGTGGTCTGCTGAGTATAATTTTTTTTTTGGGCACCCAGACAAAAACAAGCACTTAATCCTTGCAGTGCAGGGGTAGCCCGACTGCAAGGGTTAATTAAATTTTTAACGAACTCTTTATGCCAGAAAAGGTATAATACTGATTTATGGTAATTTTTTTTCTTTTTGGGTCCATAAGAGCAGTGGTCACAAATGCAACAGTGTTTCCTGTCAAGTAAAGGGACAGAAAAAGGGGGGGGAAATGCTTCCTTAAGTCTTGCTTATCATGAGTAAAGAGGAGAAGCTGTATTATGGTCTTGGAGAGGAAGTTTAATTCGCTGATCACGTCACATTGCAGTCATGATAGGGATGTACAAAAGCAGACTAGCTAGGGAAACTGATCAAAATCCTTAAATGAGAACTATGGGGTCAGGGCTTTTCCCCATAGTTCTCCTTGGGTAACGGGAGGACACAAACTAGCGTCCTCCCATCACCCTAAGCTCAGTATACCGCTAGCTACAGCTCGTGGTATACTGAGACGCCGCAGCCGGAGCGGATCCCGACATCGATGTCGAGATCTGCCCAGCTGCGTGAGTGACAGCTGCCTCTGCCTATCTAGAGGCAGAGCCAGCTGTACCCGCCCCCGTCCGTTCCCCCAGTCAGCGCTGGCGGAGCGGGGAGGGGGGAATCCATCCCCTCCCCCTGTCACGGCAGAGAGCAGTGACAGGATCGAGAAGTGGGCGAACACTGGCATGTGTTCGCTCACCTCCCGATCTACTGAGCCGACCTGTGACAGTCTCATTGTCACAGGTCGGCTAGAACTATGAGGTGAGTGAAAAGCGTGCGGTACGGAGGCTGTGGGGGGAATTGCCAGAGCCCCATTCTTCCCGTGAGGAAATCGCTGCTCCCTCTGCTCAAGGGCTGACTGAGTCAGGTGAGGGGGAGCTGTAGTGGAGGCGAGTTAGGTGGCCGCGAGGCCTAAGGCGACCGCCTAACTCGCCTAATTAGAGAGCTGCCTCTGCTTGTGTTAGATTAGGTACTTAGCATGTTAGCCATGAGATCGTCATGACAGCCAGGCTATTAACTTTTGCAGGACAGTTCAGTGACGGCCCATTTTGTTTTCCATCAAGCCTCCATAACCTGCGCTTAACCTTGTAAGCAGCCTATACAGGTGCATAGCAGCTCAGCAATCCCTGTTTCCAAGCGCAGCCTTGTTTGGAAACAGACCTGGTGAACTACAAGCCAATGCAGCTCAGCAAACTTACATCTTGCAGCACAAGCACTGAGGTACAAGGCAAGGAAGTTATTTAGGACTGCAGCTGTATAAAGTTGGCATGGATATACCTAGATTTTACATCAAAGACAAATTTGATTAGTTAGCTTGGAGTAGGATAAAAAGCAAACAGAGAACGAAGGGTGGGGTACCACTGGAATTATTACTTTTAATATTTTCTGTCAGCAGTCTTATTCTGGTCTTGTTTTGATGAGCAGACTGGTTTGTACAAAAGCACAGCATTTTATATTGACCCTATTGTGATTATTTCTTTTTTTTTCTGGCCTTCTCAGATTTTCTGGATTATTAGATGGCAGAGTCGAGGATGCCTGTGTCACCAGCATTACATTCAGCTGTGACTATCAATGACAAGAAACATTACAACAAAGCCCTCAAGGAGCTGCTGAGAATAATACAGAATTCTAATAGGTAAAGAGTAATTAAGGCCCCCTTCATACCTTTCTATTCTGGAGCATTGTATTAAAGGAGAACTATGAGGTGAGTGCTTTTCACTCACCTCGTAGTTCTAGCCGACCTGTGACAATGAGACTGTCACAGGTCGGCTCAGTAGATTGGGAAGTGAGCGAACACATACCGTGCCATTCAAAATCATTGTGCATTACTGCAATCCAAAGGTATGAAGCCATCTGTAATGGTGTGAACTGCTGTCTAGTGCAGCTTATGTTAAATATTATATAAGTTGTCCCATAGATCTTTTACATGGAAATATCTATAAATCTGCTTTGATTTTGACCATATTTGCTTATTAATGTATTGTTATATATTTCTAGTTGATTTTTAGCCAAATGCTTCATCTAGTATATATTGTTATGTCTTGAAATAGAATGGGTTTCACTGTGTAATATTTTTTTCAGTTCTGATAGGATCGATTATGCATACGAGTTAAGTCAGATGGAGATGGCAGACCACAGTGATGAAGATGTTTGTCCTATTCAGGATTCCAGTACACATCTATACACAGAGACAGGTGAATACAGTTCTAATTCATGAATTACTGGAGTCATTTATTAACGTTAATGGCTAAACACGTTAAACCTGCGTTGTGATGTGTACACATGTAAAATCCATGGTATTCAAAATTGCATGATCCAATTGACATCGCTGACATGATTGCCCTTATGGTCCCAAGTTTACAAAATTACATAAACCAATTCCATAACTAAAATAATTATCCCAATAGTCCCAGCACGTTTCGCAAGTTTAGCTTCTTCAGGGACCGGTATTTGATAGTCGTGCATAAATAGTGCCTGAGTGCGGATCGAGATGATTGGGTGGCTGGAAAACCGCCGTCCCCAACATTCCGTCCCTTGTTGTGCCTGGGACCCCGGGGCATCAGGGGGAGGAGCGCCTGGGATGCTTCATGAGAGCCCAGGCTGCCCTGCTGGGATGTTTCTATGAAGGTAATTTTGTAAGGAATGGCCTCCTTCCAATAATGTAGTGGTCCTAATTCCTCAACTTGGTGCAGTGCTATGTTTTGTGTACAGATCTTGTCATGCTTGTATTTTCTCCCTTCCCCCAGTGCTGCAGATCACTTCCTTTCTGAGGGTGGCTCCAAACTCCTTCAGCATCCCATGGAGCCACCCTCAAGTGCACGCTCCCATCCTCGGGACTACAGTGTTTAGTCAACTAATAACCTCACATGCTTCCAACACCATCTCTATGCCGATGACACTCAAATTTATCTTTCCACTCCACAACTCTCCCCCTCTGTGTCCTCTCGTGTCACTAATCTACTAACTGACATATCCGTCTGGATGTCACAACATTTCTTAAAGCTCAATCTTTCAAAAACTGAGCTCATGATATTTCCTCATACCCGTGCACCTTCCCCCAACATTTCAGTTGAGATTGATAACACAACTATCCAACCCTCCTCCAATGCCAAGGTCCTAGGTGTCATCCTTGACTCACCTTTCTTCCCCACATCCCCACATCCAATCACTATCCAAATCCTGCCGCCTTCACCTTCGTAACATCTCCAAAATACGCCCCTTCCTCACCAGTGACACCGCAAAATTACTCATCCACTCCCTTGTTATCTCTCGTCTTGACTATTGTAACTCCCTCCTCATTGGCCTTCCACTACACAGGATATCCCCCCTTCAGTCTATCAGTCTATCATGAATGCAGCTGCCAGACTCATCCAC
>NW_017307421.1:305314-314675 GCF_000935625.1 Nanorana parkeri | reverse complement strand
TATAAGCAACTTGACCTGAGACTGTATGTACTGGGCACATGTCAACTTATATTTATTGGACGCAGTGTTTATTTAATAATGAGATCCAGTTTTATTTATTTAATGTATAATAAATTCTGATTGAACTTTTACATATGCATTGGGTGTATTTATCTCTCTACAAACCCCTTTTTTTCCTATTTTTTTTCCCTACATATTGTACCTTGCGGGGAGAGATAGCACAGGGGGCCAATGTGGAGGCACCATGTGCAAGTGCTTTTTTAAACTGGTAAAATGCCATGCAAAGTGTAAAGCTTTATAAATGCTGTGTAATAAGTCATTTCTTCTTGATTGTGAATAAATATGGTCTTGTTAGAGAGTCTTTATTGGTGTTTGTTTTACAGATGTCACTTTGCCTTCCCATCTGGTAGGCAACATTGAGCCATCGATGGAAACTAACAGCCCTCTTGCTAATAAATTGAATCTGAGGAGGCCACAGAACAGATCCTCAAAAGTCCCAAGTATTTTATCTTCTGAGGTTTACGATATTTATGAAGAGTTATCAACAATCTACCAGAAATTGCAGGTAACTTATATTTGTGGTTCATCCATATGGCCATACACAAACCATCATATAACAACATAACCCTGTTTTTGAATTGAGTTGAAATTAGGGATGCACCGATACCAATACTAGTATCGATATCAGTGCCGATACTAGTACTCGTACTCACCCAAATGCTCCAATACCAGAACTTCCAATTAGAGGGAGTTCTCCCTCTTACCTGTAGTGTCGAGGGTGCATGGAGCCGGCTTCCTTTCCAATCAGGAAGCCAGGCGGTGGGTTATAACCTGCCTCCCAGCGTTCTGATTGGTTAGATAGCCGTGCTGTCTAGCAACAAGGGAAGCTGGCTTCTTAGCCAATCAGGAAGCTGTTTGGCACCTCATGACCAGCCATCCGGCTTCCTGATTATTCAGGAAGCCAGGCAGCCTCCGCTAGTGAAGCCGGTGTTCTTTTGATAGAACTCTGGCTTCCCAGGCAATCTGGAAGATGGGCGGCGGGTCATGATCCACTGTCTGACTTCCTAATAATCGGGGCACACAGCACCGATAGCGGAGAAAAAATATCGGTACTCGATACCGGAAAACCGATGCATCCCTAGTTTAAAGTGTATGTCAGCTCATAATAAAAGAATAAACCTATGCTGTATATGCACGCTATGCAAATGTCACCATGTTTTATCCTAAAAATACTTGTTAATCACGGGTGAAATGCAGTCTGCTCTTTTTGTGGGCTGACAACACACGGCACGTTTGCCAAACTACGCACAACCACCTACTCTCCCATCTCCACAACATGAAGACTGATCCTCCAGTTGTCCCAGGATAAGGACTGGGCTAAGTACTCTTTTTGTGACGATAACAGGAAATGAGTATTGGATACAGGACAGCTCTGAATTTCTGAAATGGTCAACAGCTATTTTATTGCACCAATAAAACAGGACACTTTCAATGTTATCATTAACAGACAAGCAGTTTGTGATTGCTCAGCGCTTGGTATATAGAGGTGGCGTGTGACAGCTGATGTGTTCCACACCGACTCTAAGTATTGGGAAGAGTATGTTTTACTCTCCTAATATTTATTTTCTAAGGCTGAACTCTAGGCAAAAATAAAAGGCCTGTCCATTAATGTGTCTCAGACCTGGTGAGTTTTTGTACTATAGGTGGTAGTGATTTAGTGTGGGTCTCTTTTGGTTGTTAGACAGAGACCAACATTTCAAATGTGTATGTAGCTGTGTTGTGGACTTACATCAGGACTGTTATGTAGAAGGCATACAAGCGTCTCTTTTAAAGCTATATGTACAATTAACTAGAATGACTCAAGAAAATGACTGTACAATTGAGTGTGTGTGTGTGTATGTATGTGTGTATATATATATATATATATATATTGTATTTTTCATTGTGATGAATTGCTTAACTGCTTCACAATTTTTTTTTGCAAGTGCATCATGGTAGCCTATTTGTATTTCCATAGACAGAAAGGATGTCACAGCATGAGTATTCACTTCAGTTGAAAAAACGAGAGCAGTGCTTACGCGACAGGGAAGACATGTTATTCAAGCATCAAGCTACCCTCGGCAAAATAAAAGGTGTTGAAGAGATCATGCATGAAAAATTTGGGATAATGAAAGAGGTAATTTATTTTCTGAGCTTTCTATAAATTGCAAATGTTGTCCCCCTTTGACTTTTTCAGTTGGGTCAGGCTCTCTTGACGTTTTAGGGATTTACCAGGATTAAGAGAGGCAATGACTGTTTTTATTCACTGGTATCATTTAGGTCTGGAATGTGATAATGATAATATACAAAGGTTTTCTTTTAGGGGTTTATACTGTTTACAGGGGGCTATTGATGGGAACTCCATCACTAGGGTATAGGGATGCACCGATGCCGGTTTTTCAGTATCAAGTACGAGTACCAATATTTATCTTTCAGTATTCCCCGATATCGAGTACCAATACCGGTACTTCCGCTAGCATGGAGCCGGCTTCCTGGGCAATTGTACTCGCCCAAATACTCGGTATCGGCACTGACACTAGTATTGGTGCATCTCTACTTGGGTATATAACTACATTAATCTTTTTATGTTGATGTCTCTGAACTTTCTGTATTGAACACATAGCTATTCAGTGATATTATACATCCCAGTAATTCTTAGTTACAAGTCACATTTTTGCTTTCTCCTTAATAGTCTAACACTCTACTAAGCTCAAGCCTTAACTTTTATTTAGCATGCATTGTCAAGTGCAAATCTGGAATTATCTTGTTTAGTTCAGCCTTTCACAACCAGGCTGCTGTGGCAACCTGGGGTGCCTTCTGGCTTCCTCAAGGGTGCCTCAAAATTTTCACACAGCCTCGTGCCTTTTCATGGTTCAAACAGGCCTGCTGCCAGCACCATGGAAATGAATGACGCTAACCCTGGGAGAGTGGGATCTATACAGAGGCGGATGGAAGTTTACCTCCATCAAGGCCTGCTCTGCCTCCTGCCCTCCGCCATGTTGCGTCTCCTTATGTAATGGTAGGGCTCTGATGTGAAAGGGTGCTTGTGAAGAGGGAACTCCACCTTTTTGTATGTCATTCCATAGAGTCTGCTTAAATCCAACTGAGGGGTCTGGTAGGGATTTTGGAGGGACTATGCATTGTTTTTTACATTTTAATTTTTCACTTTTTAGACTGGAGTGCCTTGAGATTTTTCATATTTTTAAATTGTGCTGTCACTGAAAAAAGGTTGAGAAATGCTGGATTAGTGTAGACAGACAACAATTGTATCATTGCTACAATTAGTTGCTAGGAGTAGCTGTGTTTTGCATGTACTGTTTTACCTTCCAAAGGATTTGTAATTTTGGCTAGCCATTCTTGTGGTACACATACCTCTGTTGCTTCCTGGGGCAACTATACCACTTCCTTGGTCAGTCCCTTGCTCTCTATTGAGGCAAAGCAATCACATAGGGAGCTGCAATGCTAAACCAAGAAATACTAAACCAAGAAATGTTGAGCAGAATTACAAATGGTTTGGCAGATAATACATTAAACATTTATGTAACTGTTTGCTTGAAGCTCCACTATAAGCTATCTATGGGTATCCACAAAACATAAACTTTTGGGTTGACATGAAAACAAACTTGCTTATAGCAGTAACCACACCATTGCCGTTTGGGTAAAAAAATTAAAATGTTTTAGTTGAAGTCCCATTTCTGTCCAATAGGTGGAGATGTCTTATCAAACAAGGTTTCAAGGAAGACTAGCATCACATATAGGAGGGAATTTGAGGCCACAAATCTTAAACGAAGGGATGCCTAGATTTATTCTAGAATTTATCACAAGAATAATAATATTTCTTCAAGTGCTTTGTGGCAATATGAAAAAGTGTCACAAATTCTCCAAATTAAACAGATCTTGTTCATACCCATGTAAGTCCAGAATTTTCTGAAGCTCTCGTGGTAAAAATAAGTGGATAGCTGTCTACATCATATATATTTAGTGTATCGTGAACTGAACAGGGTTTACTATCATAAGCTGCAGGCTCTTGAACAAAGCCAAATTGTAAGCTTTTGTAAATTTTTATATGTACTATGTTTTTGCACATGTTCCATTTTAACTGTTTGTAATTTTTTGCTGTCATCCATTGACTAGTTCTTGATCTGCAATGCAAATGAGACATCCAATAGCACTAACTTAATGAAGTGTGTAGTAATATTTGATAAATGAAGAAAAATATAGAAGACTCACAAATGTAGCCAATCACTTATTTATTGTGTCCCCGAAAATGATTCTTTGTGGTTGGACTGCAAATCCTAGAAAGCCATAGAAGCATCTGGTTTAAGTGCAATCTTCCTTCCTCCATTGCCATAGACTTAATGACGGCTTAAGGCACTTTGCCTGACTCGGCTGCACTCAACAGGCACTCCTTCTGGTCGCATGTAGTGCTTCATTTGGGAGTATTCTTTATGTAATCAATAATACTTCAATGTGCCAGTGCAAAGCTCAGTATATCGCGAGCTATAGCTCGTGGTATACTGAGATCGCCACACCCGGGGAGGATCCCGACATTACTGTTGAGATCCACCCAGCTGCATGAGTGACAGCTGGCTCGGCAGAGCCAGCTGTACCCGTCCCCTCCCCCATCCGTTCCTTCAGTCAGCGCTGGAGGATCGGAGCGGCGAGGGGGGGAATCCATGCAGGGAGCCATGACTGACAGTCACCCCTCACTGCAGGTAGATGATCGAGAAGTGAGCGAGCAACAGTATGTGTTCACTTCCCGATCTATTGAGCCGACCTGTGACAGTTTCAGTGTCACACCGGCTTGAACTACGAGGATTTTCACTCACCTCATAGTTCTCTTTTAAATTTCTTCCTAAGAGCCATGTAGCAGTATTGAGGTGAGGACAGACACATTATTGCTCCCACTGACTCCCATGGATCTTAAAGCAGCATAGGAAGCAAATGACTCTCCCTGGTTTGCACAGAATATCTAAGGTGCACATTAGCAGCCCTTTCATCTTTAGAAACAGATACAAAACTGTTAAAAGCTTTCATTTTATTAATGTAAATCCTTATCATTAGAAACCACAGAGGAGCTTTTGACTAAGTCAGAGTTCTTATTTAAGATAATTCCTACAGGTGCCATAGCAGAGAGATGGACATCTCTATAGAGCACATTCTGTCTTTAATTGGGAGCCCATGAATTGCAAAAAAATGGGGAATAATGACATTTCTGTAATCTTAGCATCTCTCATAGACTTGGTTTGAAACAAGCTAGTGCAGTTTTTTTGTCGGAGCTTTTTTGAATTTTTGTTTGTTCAATTAAAGTGACACTAAACTCAAGAGTTAAACCTTAAAATTACATTAAAGTGCCCTAACTACTAACAAAAATGTATCGTATTTGTGTATCACTCGGCTGTAGTTCCTCAAATCATCTCTGAATTGGTGCTGACACTGTCCTTCCTTCTGGAGGGTGGCTACTTTTGTTCCCTGTGTGTGTTGTAAAGTAGCCACCACTGCAAACTCACTCCTGTGATGGACTATAATCACAAGTTTAGTTTATTAATTTGTATTGCGATTGCAGTCTATCACGGGAGTGAGCTTGGAGCGGTGGCTACTTTACAACACACAGGGATCATGGGGAGCAAAAGTAGCCACCCCCAGATGGAAGGACAGTGTCAGCACCAATTCAAAGATGATTTGAGGATCTACAGCCAAGTGATACACAAATAAGATACATTTCTGTTAATAGTTAAGGCACTTGAATGTATTTTTAAGATTTATCTCCTGAGTTTGTCACTTCAAACACACATATCAAAATTCAGATTCTGACTCCATCAAGGTTAGAAAACAAAGTGAGCAGGTTGTTCTTGTTGTAGTACATGAAAACACCTTTCACAACTGTTTAACGCCGTCTAAATTGCAGTTTTTTTCTTTGTTTACATATAGTTAAATGAAAGCCAGCTTATCAAAGTGTTGGGCTTTGCCCCACTTGCTGCCTTCCTAAGAAAATTCTCCATAATGTCTATATTATATATTACGAGTCCTAATTAGTTCAGTCATTTCACCTTTTTATGGATTTTCACAGAGTCTTAATATTTCTGTGAACAAGATCATGTTTCCATGATGTGACTCCCAGCTATAGTAACACTTCTTTTATATAGAGGACATCAAAAAGAGTTTTGGTACCATATGTCCCAAAATAAAAGGTATGTCCTATTCCAGTAGAGGGATCTTGAAACAATTTGAGAAATAAATCCGGTTGCACAGCACCTCTAAACATTTCCACATTGCTTTGTTGTGCACGAAACATGTGAATTATTAACTGTTTATGTATTGCAGTACATTGCATTATGTGGACTGTCAGTTGTGTGTTGGCCTAGGATGGCCGCATACTGCCGTTTCCTGCCAGTTGAATAAATCACCTAAATTTCAAAGTAGAGCTTGTGCTCAGTTTACAGAAAAAGACAAACCGATATTTATAATTATTTTATAACTACCCCTTCATCTTGAAATTAATAAAAGGCTGTGGTGAAAAATGTTTAGTGTAATTGGCCTTACACCTGCTGATATGGCCATGCAGATAAGCAGAAGATGGTAATGCACAGTCATAAAGAACCTGCTAGAGCCATTTCTCTTCCCTGAATTGAGTAATTCTGTGTAAAGAATATGCTGGTACTAATGAGAGAACTATGGGGTAACCTTTTTTTCCTATAGTTCTCTTTAGGGCCTACTAATGTCCTCCCGTGACCCAAAACTCAGTATATCGTGGGCTATTGCCTGCGATATACTGAGAGCGCCGCAACCAGGACAGATCCCGACAATACTGTCGAGATCCACCCAGTTGCGTGAGTGACAGCTGGCTCTGCCTATCTAGGGGCTGTGCCCGCCCCCTCCCCGTCCGTTCCTGCACTCTGCGATCGAGGGTCAGTGAGAGGAGTGGGGAATCCCTGTGGGGGAGCGATGACTTACAGTCACCGCTCACTGCAGGGAGACAATCTGGAAGTGAACGGATCGGTGCATGTTTCTGCTCACTTCCCGAACGGCAGAGCCGACCTGTGACAGCTTCTTTGCCACAGATCGGCTCTAACTATGGAAATCACTCACCTCATAGTTCTCCTTTTTAATAATACTATATACTTGCGACAACATGAATCACTGGATTCATTCTGCAGCCACCCTGGGTTGTGCAGATATAAAAGCAGAACCAGTTTTTCTTTTTATGCAGTCATCAGGTTAAAAATAATTAATGAACACATAATTGCAAAACTTTGTCTTGGAGTTTTGTTTTTTTTAGGTCTTCTAGCTGATGTGCAGGAACTTGCAGTTTCAGAGTACAGTAAACTCCCTGTTATCCGGCATCCACGGGTATTGGTAGATTCTGGATAAATGTACTTTCTGGTTCCTTGAGAGTGACTATTAAAAATAGGTCTGACTAATGCCATACCCCATACTATACCATAAAAAAATTAAATGCAGTAATCAAAAGCAAATTAAGACCAATAGACACACTTAAAACAAATTAAGACAAATAGGCACATGATCGTTTCCAGGATAATACATGCTGCAAAACAGTGAGCACACAGGATTTTTTTTCTAGCTAGATGAGAGTTTTGATTAGTTTAATACCGGATAACAGAGTTTACTGTATATGCTTTAAAAAAGATACTTTAACTTTTCTTAAAATTGTTGACATAATATTTACAGTGTCAATACAGTATGTATTAATAATGCAGTAAAGAAGACAAGGATTTGTGCTTTGCAAGAAGTGCTGGCTAATTTTGTATTTCTTCCACTTTAAGCCTTTGCATTTACTTTTTTTTTTTTAGCAGACCGGCTAGTGTGAACAGGCCGTCACTCTAATGGCCTCCTCCCAGCAGTTTGTATTTTGTGGATGCTGAGAGCTATGTTACTTCTGTGTGCATCACTCGCAGCTTGTGATTATTGATCATGTTCTTTCTTGTTTAAAAAACGTATATTAGTATACAGGTCATAGGTGATTTGTTATGGTCTCAGGACATTTCCTGTTGTTTGAAAAGAGGTGGGTGATCTTAATGCTTCAGATAACATCTTCTATGCCTTTTTTTCAGGACAAAGTAACAGGTTCTCCTTTTTATTGTTTCTCCTTTATATTTTCTACCACACTGTTAATAGGGGCGGTTATCCTGGGTTGGCCTACAGTTTTTATGTTTGCCAGTGTCCAATCTTGCGGTAGGCAGCAGTATAACCTGAAGGCTTAAGACTTCCTGTGTCCTTCAACAGACTCCAATAAAACGATTTTTACCAGGAGTGCAAAAACCATATTTTAATGTTTGCTTCTTTTTTTATTGAAACAGTGAGACTACAAATAACTGAATCTAATATGCTGCAGATACTGACATGTTTAATGTATCCTACATATGCAGTGAATATTGTAATCCTATTTTCTTTAAAAGCATGGATGATAAAGATATATATTTTTCTTACCATCCAAGCTTTTTCATAAAAAAATACACCTTTGCTGCTGATGTGGGGTTTATATAATTTATCCTTTTTAAACTGTGTTCTAAATTTTTCATTGTTTTTTTTGTTTGTATCACATAAACAAAATCTGTTATTGGAGATGTAACTGAACAAAAACCTGATCTGTAAAAAGGAAGTGGGTAATAAGTCTGTTTTGGAATTCTTTGTTTAGGAAAGAACCAGAATGAAATCTTCTTCTTTTCGATTTAAAGCCGTCTCTTACAGGCTGTATTCTTTGCTTTATAGAAGCATGATGCAGAGGTGAAACATCTGTCAGAAGCTCTCAGAGAGAAGATTAAAGAAAACAAAAGGCTAAAATCCTCCTTTGACACCTTGAAGGAAATGAACGACACTTTAAAAAAGCAGGCAAGACTCGACCTCTGTTTATAATACTTACGATCCGATGAATGAACTCTGACTCACTAAACATTACAATACAGGTTAGAACAAGGTAACAGTCAATCAGAAACCTTTGTTTCAAAAGGTTTACATACTGTGGACCATAAACTGGTCTTTATTGGCGTTTCAGGCTCTGGTTTTGTTGTGCGTTAGTTTAAAACCGAATCATTGAAGTACATAGGAAAACAAATGCTGTAACCCACAGAAAAAATGCTCTTTGTGAAAAATATAGTTTCTGGGGTCCTTTTGCCTCTAATTCATATATCTGGTAAAGTTATCAAATGAAGACCTACCGTGTTTCCCCCGAAAGTAAGACCTACCCCGAAAATAAGACCTAGCACTATCGTCAGGGTTTTCTGTAATATAAGACCTACCCCGAAAATAAGACCTAGTTCGGTGGTAGATCTCGTATTACAGAAATCCCTGAAGATAGTGCTAG
>NW_017307421.1:297301-305039 GCF_000935625.1 Nanorana parkeri | reverse complement strand
CGCACGCACGCCCCCACCTGCTCCCTCGCCCACCAAATCATTACTGAGCCGAGCGGCTCTTCATCATCCTGACCACGAAGTTCGGATCGGCTGACAGAGCACCCAGAGCGGCTCCCTGGACTGCATCAGAGCGCTAGCCGCAGCTCCCTCCCGCCCGGCACGCCCGCCCACTTGTCTGTGGCTCCCTGGACGGCAGAGCGGACAGCTGCAGCCAAGCCAGGTAAGACATCCCCCGAAAATAAGACCTAGTGTCTTTTTTCGTAGAAAAAAATATATAAGACAGTGTCTTATTTTCGGGGAAACACGGTATGTGTAGCCCATCCTTCCTCCTCACAATGTTATTGCCAAGGAGGTCTGGAAAAGGATCAAAGCCTAATTTCTATTTTAAAATATGAGCAAGGTTTTATATTGCTATTCTGTCATAGTTGAGGTGCCTGGGCACAGTCACAAACTGTTTTGGATATCAGGTGCTGTCCTTTATATTCTAGAGCAAGTAAAATAGGTACTGTTGTTAAGGTAGTCATCGCTATGGCTTCTTATGTAAAAACATATCTTGCTGTTTGGTTAGAGCAGAGTTCTTCATTAAGGATTAAAGGTACTCTGTAATGAGATATGCATGGGGGCTTCCATTGCTGGCCTACTTGTGAAAATGCCAATTGACTGAATGCATTGGCTTCAATGCTTCAATACTTTGAGTGGCTAACCTGAAAAAAAGTTTAGAGATGATGAATTCTGACACTCATTTGCTGTGTGCATGGTCCTCCAATGTACCAATGTACCTGTTTGTTACTATTTTCCCTTATCTTTTGTTTTAGGGAAAACTGTAACATTTTGGATTTCCCTTCACTTTCTGTCGTTGTCACAATAGTCACAATCTCTCCAATAGGGACACAACAGTAAAACTTGAGAGTCTAACACTTTTCTAATGCCACACAAAACTAATGTGATACACTTTAAATATTTCAGACTTTTTTTTTTCTTTTTCAGGTTGGTGTTTTAATTGCTGTCTGTGTTTTTCATGAGGTATTTTCACCCCCTCTATTTGTCTTGGTGACCATTTCCACTAAGACAAAAAGTGATGGGAAATCCAAAATTTTAGAGTTGTCAGTGGAAATCTTGCAATGGCATTACCTTATCTGGTGACAACTGTCTAAGGGCAGTTTCACACCATTTTTCAGACCAGATCTGGTCCACAAAATTGTGTTAATCTGCCCGCAGTTCCAGTGCATTCCAGACCAGACAAAATGAGATATGTATTATTTGTCTGGCCTGGTCTGGAACGGACTGCACTGGTGTGAACAGAGGCAAGAAATAACAGGGAAACATTGGAATGCATTTTGGGTCCAGAAACAATCTGGTCTGGTCTTGGGATTATCTGGATAGGGAGAGAATGGACCCGAAGAGGGGAATTCTGCTCATTTTGTAGAGAGATTCCCACTGTATCCAGGAAAGGAATTAAAGGGAAATCTCAATAGGATGTGGACAGCAAAAAATAGTCAGGCGTTTTAACCCTTTACTACTTTATCCAAAATTTCTGACTATACATACATACATTTTACCAATGGTGTTTGGAACATGGCAGGTTAGATAAAACTGCATTGTATCAATTTAGGTGAAACTTGGTAACCTTAAATAGTGCAAGTGGTACTTTTTTGCTGTGTGTGTCTTCCCCCGGGCAGGTTCACCCTCTTGATTTGCTGACCATTGTCACCAGAACTGAAACTAAAATGGTAAATCCAAAAGTTTATAGTTTCACTGTAAGGGAAGTGATGAAAGGTGGTCATGAAAAAACCTCCAAAAAGGACACCTTTTGCTGCTGAGACAACCAAATGGGCATTGTCCCTCTTTTTTGAGAGATTACTCTTTTTCTTGTGTCTCTACAACCGGCCATGAAGAGAAATCTGTAAAGGGACATACACGGCAAAAAAAAAAGGGGTTTATATCATCCCTTACTTTTTGTACAAAACTGGAATACAAATGGCTATTTTTACATCTATTGTCTTCACTTTCTTTTCAGTCTGCTTACCAAGAAGTGATTAATCGTACATGTAAACTTCTCCTAAGTTGTTTTTAGATGTAAGAAAGGTCCCACGCCATCTAGTTTTGTTTTATTAAGGAAGCCTATTTTAGGCAGAGTGCTGCTTTCTCCTCTGCAGAATAGAATCATTCATGTTCTCTCTGTCTCTGCAGCTGAATGAAGTAAGTGAGCAAAACAAGAAATTGGAAATTCAAGCTAGAAAAGTGCAGTCCCGCCTAGAAAATTTGCAAGTAAGTTGTATACTTACTGCTTATATCAATGCAGAACAAAAATGTTTTGTTTTTTTTTGTCAATCATACAACAAAAACTGGTGATGTCTATGCTGAATACATTTTCAGAATGTCTCTATCAGACAAGGTTTTTGAATAGCATGCTTTAGTAAAAGCCAATATTTACAAGGTAATTACAAGCACTTGGGTGTTACCTAAAAAGAAGAGCGTTTGATTTTCTGTAGAATTTTACCCCAGGAACATCTCTCCTACTGCTGGATTCACACTGTTCCTTGTGCATGCGACACATATGGTAATTTACATGCATAGGTCTGAAATTGCCCATATGTTTACCCTTTAACACTAAACTGGAGTGCATAGCTGTGACCCAGCCACAGAGGAAACTCTTGTGTACTGCAGTTTTGGGCTGCATAATCCATTCATTTTGCGGACAAGTGTAAATAGGTCCTTTTTTTAAGTTGATGTAAACCCTAACTGTGCGACAGTAATGACATGTTCAGGTCATCACTGACTATTCCATGATCATTTTTTTACTTTCATTTCCCCAAAAAGTTTTTGTAGACCCTTTTAAATGATGGCTAAGCAGCTTTTTAAACTTAACTCTTCATCAAATGTCATCTTTAACTTTCTCTTATCTAAAGTGCAAGTACATTCCTTAATATTGGCTATTGTATGTGTTCGTTAAGTGCATAAATCTAGTTTTATCTGTTGGTTTAACAGGTTTTCTTGTTTCTACTGTCCCATTTGTACATAAAACTATGCACTGTGCAGTTTTTTTATGTAGCCACCAAGCATAAAGCCAAGTAGACATACAAAGACCTTCAGATCCCCACAGATATTCCATTTATATTTGTTATTTATGCTAGACAACAATAACTATTTTTTTTTCTAAGTGATTGTTATAGCTAATATAAATAAAAAATAATGCTAGTTGAACAGTATATTGAGGATGGGGTTACAAGAATACAAAGCCTGAAAGAAATTCTGATTTTCATTTTTTAATTCAGCATGGAAAAAGTCTGCACCCATAGCAATCCATGTGACAACATTGCAGTTGACCAGTGCATTTCCCTTCCCAGTTGAGGCGTTGCTAATCTAAGCTGTATATTTTTCAGAGAAAGCAAGCATTCCTTACAGTACAGAAATGCAAAGATGTTTCTCAGGTTATACGTGAACCAAAATGTTACAAAACTGCTCCCATAAAATCGAAGGTAAGCGGGAACGTTTGCTCATCAAGTGTCCTGACAGTTCAGCTTTTCTTTCTGTTTCCTGATACTCATTTACAAGCACAAATTGCTTACTGAAAGAAATCCTTCCTTCTAGATCTGCATGCTGCTAAGCACAGATCACAATTGACTGGCAATGTTCTGCTGGAAGAATGCACATCTAAGGAGACACCAGAGACATTCCCTTTCATCCTTTGAATTGATTTCCAATTGTACATCCTTCAGGACACTTCACAAAGGCATATGCTGAATAGTGTCACTAGACGCCTTGCTGTCTCTGTGCCTGCCTGCACCACTGGCACTATGACATTATAGGGGAATTTATCAAAATCTGGAGCAGCTGTGCTCAGCAACCAATCAACCTCTCACTCTCATTTTGAAAACTTAACTGGACAAACTGAAGAGAGAAACTGAGTGGTTGCCCTAGGCAACTGTTCCAGATTCTGCCTGCGTCAGCTTTGATAAATTCCCCTCAAAGTGCTGGAGAAGCGGTCACACACAATTTGTCATTTGTCCCCATGCTTATGGCTGTTGTAAGCATGAGAACTCTATAAACAGTAGTGATTCTTTTCACAGAAGAAGTTGTTTTTTTTAAACTACTTTAACCACTTGAATATTTGCCTGCATACCCCTCCATTACCAGGTCCTTGTTCAGTGTTGTCATAGTCTAAGTGCTTGGTAATAGTGTACTCAGATTAATTTTATTGCCATTTTTGAGACAGAGCTTTTGTTTGGTGTTATTTAATAGCCGCTGGGCACTAGCAGTAGATCAGTGATAACTTTGGAGGTCGGCTGATCTCCAAGGCTTAAAAAAATGTTTCTCCCCTTTCTGCAGTTATAAGATTGGTTCATTCATTTGTTTTCTCTTCATGGTACACCATGGTTATAAGAACCTTTCCTTCCTCTAATATATTTAAAATGTACCAATCACAATTATACTTTTCCAGCTTAAATTATTTGCACGTGCTTATTTATGAAAGATTTGTTTTCTTTTTCATTTTTTACTCTGGTTCCCCATTTAGCTTGAATAAAAGAGTCAAAGGTCATTTTGAAGTCTGACCGTTGCTACCTTATACAGTGTCTGACATCACAATACCTCTCAGCATTTTCATGTGTGCCTAACCACATTAAATGACAGAGCTCCATTCCTCATAACCACAGGTCTCTGTTGCTTTATACAAGCTGGAACACATTGTATGAGGCCAGGTTTTGACATGGTAGTGGCTGCCAGACTTCTGGTGACCTCTGACTCCTTGACTCAAGTTGGACAAGGGCAAAGTAAAGCTAAATATGGGGCAAATATAAATTTTTTTATCAGTTAGCCCGTGAAGTAATAATCATTTAATAGTGAGTAGTCAGATCCTTGCAAATGCCAAATTGTGTCTGGTTCTTTTTAAGCTTTTAGCAGGCATGTTAGTGTTGTCTGTAACAGAGGTTTCAATACTCGATGATGTCTCATACCATGCACAAGCAGCTCCATCGGCTCTTGGCTGCATTTCACATCTTGATATATCTTGAAGTAAAGTCAGGCAAGGTCATATTGTCTTTATTCTTTGTGTACAGCGGCAATGCAGATCATCATAATAAATGTGTCTAATGTATTCTTTTAATGTGCATTGTACACAAATGAAAATGTCAACATGTTGGCCATTTTGCAGATTCTTACTAATATGCAAGTGTACAAACTCTTAACCATTCTTATGGACTGGATGTCTCCATCAGAAGAAAGTAGAAACGAAGACAGGCCATTATGCACAGACAAATTGCCTGTAAACTGTGTGCAGGAAAAGGGTGCCAAGGTAAGCTTATTACCACATTTTATAATGCTCTTCTAGAGTTGCAGGTTTCAACAAAGCACCAACAGAGAGATTCTTTCACTTATCGTGCCAGAAACCGCCACTATTTCTAAATCGCATATGCATTTTTATTGTTTTGTGGTTTTTTTGTTGTTGCACAGAGCGTTCAAAAGATATCAGTACAAATTGACTGAATTTATAAGAGATGTATTTTAAGCTAGATTTGGGCTTTGTGTGATATGATTACAGTGGTAACAAAAGTTAGTGACACTAATTTCAGGAATTAAATCTTAAAACTGCAATTCAATTACCTTAGCTATTAACAAAAATGTAGTTTATTTGTGTATCACTCAGCTGTAGATCCTCAAATCATCTCTGAATTGCTGCTGACACTGTCCTTCTTCCTTCTGGAGGGTGGCTACTTTTGTTCTCCGTGGTCCCCGTGTGTGTTGTAAAGTAGCCACCACTCCAAGCTCCCACCTATGATGGACTACAATCTCAAGACAATTTAGTAAACTAAACTTGAGATTGTAGTCCATCACGGGAGCAAGCTTGGAGTGGTGGCTGCTTTACAACACACACAGGGACCATGGGGAACAAAAGTTGCCACCCTCCAGAATGAAGGACAGTGTCGGCACCAATTCAGAGATGACGAGGATCTACAGCTGAGTGATACACAAATAACATATTTTTTTTTTTTTAATGGTTAAGGTTAGGGATACGCTGATACTGGGCATTTTCATGAGTACTTGTGAAAATTCCTGGATACTAAGCACAAATACTGGCGCTTTAAATTCTTAAACCGAAGCTAGCTTTGTACACAGACGCCGCTGTTCTCAGGAAGGCTGCCGAAGTCCCCAGCAAGGTCCCGGTGGCCTTCCTATGAATCGTGGCGCCTATTTACAGCACTTGCCCAAAATCTCCTCCTCCTTCCTGCCGCCTGCACCCACTGGGACTCCTGGTGTGACCCCACAGCCCACCTGAGACCCCAGAGCCCACCTGAGACCCCACACAGCCCTGGTAAGACAGCACACAGCCTCCTGAGAGCGCGCACAGCTCTCCAGAGATCCCACTCTGGAAACCTCATGCTGGCACCCTGGAGCAGAACAGAGTAGGTAGTTCCATATTATTCTGCATTGATGTATAATGCATTGCTGGGATTTGTAGTCCCCTATAGCTAGTTGCAATTCGGCATTGTTGTATTCTTAAACCGAAGCTAGCTTTGTACACAGACGCCGCTGTTCTCAGGAAGGCTGCCGAAGTCCCCAGCAAGGTCCCGGTGGCCTTCCTATGAATCGTGGCGCCTATTTACAGCACTTGCCCAAAATCTCCTCCTCCTTCCTGCCGCCTGCACCCACTGGGACTCCTGGTGTGACCCCACAGCCCACCTGAGACCCCAGAGCCCACCTGAGACCCCACACAGCCCTGGTAAGACAGCACACAGCCTCCTGAGAGCGCGCACAGCTCTCCAGAGATCCCACTCTGGAAACCTCATGCTGGCACCCTGGAGCAGAACAGAGTAGGTAGTTCCATATTATTCTGCATTGATGTATAATGCATTGCTGGGATTTGTAGTCCCCTATAGCTAGTTTGCAATTCGGCATTGTTGTATAATTTATCACTGGGATTTACAGGTAGTCTATAGCTGGTAGTATTCTGCATTGCTGTATAATGTATTACGGGATTTGCAGTCCTCTATAGCTGATTGTATTCTGCATTGCCTCTATGATGTATTGCTGGGATTTGTAGTCCTCTATATCTCATTGGTATTATTCTGCATTGCTGTATAATGTATCGCTGGGTTTTATAGTTGTCTATAGCTGGTAGTTTTCTGCATTGCCCATATAATGTATTGCTGGGATTTGTAGTCCTCTATAGCTGGTGGTATTATTCTGCATTGCTGTATAATGTATTGGTGGGATTTGTAACTTGGAATCAGTGGCAGAACTACTAGGTTTGCAGCTGCAAATCATTAGTCTGTATTGTTTTAGAAAAACTGTCTTATGACACACAAAAAAGCTATCGGTAAATTGGTATCGGCGAGTACTTGAGGAAATGTATCGGTACTCATACTCGGCCTGGAAAAAATGGTATTGGTGCATCCCTATTTAAGGTACTTGAATGCATTTTTAAGATGTAACTCCTGAGTTCAGTGCCACTCTAATAGGCTTAGATGGATATTTTCACAGCTCACCTGCTGTGAAGGCAAAGCTAAGCCTCTTGCTTTGCTCTTACAGTGTAGGACATTGGACATAATCCTTCATCCACCCTTCTTTTAAAGTACTAAGTAATATATCCACACAATATAAGGAAAACAAAACGTAGAAGTGATTTTTACCAAGCAGATATTTCTGTTATGGGCGATATGAGGTCAAAGATTGATCTACCACTGGCCTTAAAGTGTATCTAAACACAACAAACATGTAATGCATTGCTTACCATTTGTTA